>NC_048446.1:1817180-2072891 GCF_004353265.1 Vitis riparia
TGATGAGGGCCAAAGGTCATCTATTATATTCGTTGATTAGGGCCAAAGAAACCAGAGTCAAATACTTTGTTTTATTTATTCAAACTTACAAAAACATAATATCTCCATCTCCATATTTTCTATTATAAACAAAATAAAAGTTATAACATATTTTTCATGCAAAATATATTTGATTCATGTATAAAAACAAAGATGACATTTTACACATTTCAAATAACATATAAAAAGAAAATTATTTTCTTTATTGAGTCTGCATTAATTTCTCTTACTTAAAAAAGCACTTAAAAACCTTTGAAAAAATTAATCTTGAAGAATCTACTCCTTACCTAACATAACAAAAAAAAAAAAAAAATTGTTATTACTATTTATCTAAAAAAATTATAAGTTTTACAATTCTAAAAATTTTATATATTAATATTATTATTTCTAATTATAAATATTAATTTAAGTAATCTATTCCTTATTTAAGTAAAATTAATGAGCTTCTAATTTATATAATATTATTTTCCCAATTTGTTTCTAAGAATATATAGCTAATTTAATTAAAGTACAATCTTATTTCATTTATTAAATTCTATTTGAACTTAACAATTTAATTAATGAGTTCTCAAAGTTAATTAGTTTTTAAAGAACCTTTTCCTTATTTATTTAAATTAAATCTTTCCAAAACATATTCTTTTTTATTTATTTAAATTAAATTTCTCAAAAATATTTATTCGCATTATCCCCTCCAATCACTATAATTTGTTTATCAAAGTAGTTCCCACTAATTTTTACTTTTAATATTTTTTTTCTCTCCCAACCCAACATCCAAATTATCCAAACACACTCACTCATAATAGAAAACCTTTTATTCATGAATCTATATCAATATTCTTTATTGGAGTTTGAACTCATTTCCTTTTGTGATTATTTTTAGGTACTCTTGGTTTAGACAAGAAGTGATAGTTAGAATGAAAATCATTCTCTTTTGAGATTTTTTGTTTAGAGTTTCATTTTGTTTAGTGTTTGAATGTTAAAATATGTATATATATATATATATAGTAACTATTGAAATTGTTTAAGGTTTTTAGTTTTAACAATGGTTTAACTTTTATTTTTGGAGTTGAGATTTTAGGATTGTAGTATGTTTTTATTTATTGTATATGATAATTTAGTAATTGATAACTTTGTGATATAAGATACTTGTTCGATTCATTTATATTTGAGTTTCCATGTTTGAAGTGTAAAATAATTATCATGACCCGAGAGTAGATATTGGGACATGACAAATACAATTAAATGGAGCATTGTGAAAGCCATAAATAAAATAGATATCATAGTATTTCCCAAGCCGAAGCTCATTTTTCTAATTTAGTCATGCAAATAACACAATACACAAATATTCAAATTGTATTTTTAATTTTTATAAATATTCTGGATGGTTCTAATTAATGTTTTTATTTTTAAAAACAAAAATTAAAAGAAAAAAATTCATCCATTTTCCGAGAATCTTTTACTAATTTCGATGGTTTATGGATAGGACATACATGACTTACAAGTGTTAATTTTTTATTTTATAAATTTTTAAAATCAAATATTTTACTAATTTCGTTCCAATAAGATATTGCTTCATTTAAAATTTTTAATTATTATTATCATTATTTTTAATTTAATTTAATTTTTTAATTCCATATTTAATATTTTTTTTTCTTCATACTTTTACTTTCTGTTCTTTACTTTCTTTTTTAGAATGACAATAGGGTGAGTTTTTTGGGCTACTCGTTTCACGTTTAATAAATAAGATTTAGGATGAAGAGAATTGGGTTAATACTGAGTTTGAGATTTTTTTTAAAGCAAAATATTTTTAATCATTCATAAATTTAAAAAAAAACTCACGTACCCGAAATTGAAAATTAGGGTAGAAAATTAACTCTCCTCGATTGGCGTAAGTTTAAAAGAGCCCTAGTTGTAACCCTAGAGTCAATTTGTTTGGTTGTATCCTTATAAGTTGTTTGCTCCACTTCTCTCTCACAAGGCCTTCATGGTATACTTTTGAACTCTTATGACCAATCACCAATCAACTGTATATAGAAAACTATTTTTACAGGTAAATATTATGGCTTGGGTGTGTTATAAATATAAATTTATGTCAAAAAAATTATTATGAAACACTCAAACAGCTGTGTTGAGAGCTACGAGGTGGAGAATTCAAAGTGATGTTCAAATCTAGTATGCAACTTATAATAACTAATTACTACGACAAAAATCCTAAGAACAAATCTAAGAGACTAAACTATGTCTGTTGGCGCAAGTTTATCTCCTCATTCAGACCTCCAACAAATGTCTAATTAAAAATTCCCTCTTGTAGTCCACCAAGATTTTATTTCAAATGTCTGTAGATGCACGTTCAAAAACATATCCGTTGGCGTCAGTTTATCTCCTCAATCTGACCGGAGAACAATGAATTAGATTTCATAGGATAAATTTCCGATCAATTCCCAAGCGATTGGTAGCTTATGATCTCCTATTAGAACCAAACTTTTATATCCGAAACTGTAAATTACTTTGTCTTGACTCATTTTCCTTGACTGATCTCAGGGACTGAGAAAGCAAAAGGTGACCATGTCCGTTGGTGTGAGTTTATCTCCTCAATCTGACCTCAATCCATGCTCTTAGAACAAAGAACGTTGCCTCTAAAACTCCCGGCGGATCCTATGAGATGCTGCTTCAGTTTATCTCCTCAAACTGATCAACTGAAGGCAACTCTCTTTCTATAAATTTGCCTCCTCATATGACCACTATGAAGCAAGCTCAGCCAAGCATTGGATAACAAGCACGTTGTTTCTTCAAGGTCTCAATCTTCTCTTCACAGCTTGCTATTCAATGGGGAGGGCTTCCCTGGTTTTTTTTTTTTTTTCTTTCTACAGTCATTGTATTTATTTATTTGTTTTCTTCTAGTATATTTCATGGAAGCAGCTTTATTGGGTTAATTTCTTCCATCTCTGCAGGAAATCCGTAATGGAAAGATCACAGCGAGCGAGGGGGTCGGAGACACGGCCATGGACCGAAGAAGAAGACCAGAAGCTCATTAAAAGTATAAACGAATGGAAAACCGAATGTAAGACCAAAAATCGCCCTCTATCTTGGCTAGAAATCGCAGGGCAGGCAGCGCTGGCGAGGAGTAGTTCGAGTTGTAGGAAGAGAGGGGAATATTTGCAGAATAAGCATTGAGTTTGCTGCATGGCCATGAATGCATCTTATGATAGACCTGGGCTTCGTATTACGTTGAAGGGTTAGACCCATTAATTTCTGCATAATATAATGGTTGGCTTATTGTACTCACTGATGAAATTATTCATCTTATAACGGTTAGACCCATGACTTGTGACCATCCATTTGAAGGAATTAAATATAACAAATAAATCCACCATTCTTACATTATTAGTTTTTTATTTTATTTATAGTTTTAATTACATTATGAGGAGTTTATAGCTCATAAAACAAAATAATAATAATAATAATATGGAATTCTTATAAAAACAAATTATATTATGCAACTTATAACAACTTTTATATATATATATATATATATATATTATATATATATATATATATATATATATATATGTTTAAATCTTGACTCGAATTGTTATAAAGATATATATATATTTTTGGGTTATGCTTGAATTGTTCAAATATTGGCTTGAGTCTAATTCAAATTGAATTTAAGTTGATAATACTTAGCTTAAGTCTAACCCAAAAATCATTGCCCAAACATGCCTTAATTAGGTTGGGTTTAGTTAGATTGGGCTAACTTGTGGCATTACACCCTAGAGGTGTGGTGAGAACTATAGAGTGAGGTGGAGAAACAATTATAAGTGATTCAATTATCCTTTTTATTATTATGAAAAACCAAAAATCTAAATGGCTTAAAAGTACTTTTTTTCTAAAAATTGTAATTGTAAATTGATTTTTGAAAATTTTTAATGAGTCAAATTCAATTAATAAACTAATAAAACTTCATCTTTAATTTTTTTTCTTTTTAATCAAAAATGGAAATGTGCAAGGCATTACTTCATTCTATTGATTCAAAATGTAAATGAAAAGCATTTTTAATTATTCATAAATTCCAAAGACTCGCTAACCAAAATTGTTAAAGTAGTATTTACCATATTTCAAAATATTTAATTTTTTTAAGTGATCACATAATTAAGTCTTGGAGTTAGATTTACTATAAGATCACCGTCAACAAGATTTTTCTCATTAATAGATTTTATTCTAATTTTGGTTAATTTTACTTTTTATTTTAAAAAAATTCTTTTCAACTCTTATCGATGACTTTTTACTACCTCATCATTTCATCATCATCACCTTAAGCCACATCATTTTTTCTCTTAATTACCAAACACATTTACTATCCAGTGTGGACCATACTTAGAGCCATTATTTGTTGTTTTTTAAAATTCTTTTAATTTGGTAAAAGCTATTATTCTATTAGAGCTTGTCTAGTTGTATGATTAAAAATCAATTTTTTATACTTAAAAATAAAAAAACTATTTTAAAAAATTCATAATACTGTTTGATCATTATTCTCTATTTTTAAATTCTAAAAACAAAGTAAATAGAGAATAATTTTCAAAGAACAATTAGAAATTATTTTCATCAATTTTTATAAGCAAAAGGAAAACATAGAGAAATTTTAAAATATCATGAAAACCAAATAAAGTTGAATATGGGATTATTTTTCTTCTCTATTCATGATCTAATATCGATTTTGAAAATCTTCAAATATGATTTTTTTTTAATTTATATGTTCTTTTTTGAATTTCTTTTAACTAGTAAAAAATTTTCATTAAGTAAATAAATTCCAAATCAAACTAAATACATATAATTTATTAATTTTAAAAAATAATTGAAATCTCAAAAATTAATTTAATTAGTATTAGAAAGTCATGAAACTCAATAACATTAAAAAGTCATAGACCAAATTTTATTTTAAATAACTTGATTAACCATGCCTATATTTTGGTTGAACCATATTAAAACCTCACATACCTTTGTGTGGATTATTTTATTTTTATGTTCTTGAATTAAAATTGTTTGCATTAAAGCTTTCATTGACATGTAAAACTTTTATTAAGAAAATAAATTTCAAATCAAACTGGATACATATAATTTATTAATTTAAAAAATTAATTTTAATATCCAAAACCAATTTAATTAGTATTATTAGAAAGTCATAGAACTCAATAAATTAAAATTAGAAAATTATAGGGCAAATTTTGTTTTAAATGACTTGGATAGCTTCTTCTTTTACATATATCACATTTTTACAATTTTTTACATTAGACAAATAAATTTCAAATCAAGCAAGACTTAATGTGCGGATTCATTAATGATTTGGTCATTTTAAAAGTAAGTTAAAGTTCAAATAGTCATCCAATCAATACAAAAAATTGGTTTATAACTACTATATTGTTTTTCTTATACGTAGAATCATATTTTTTTGATTTTTTTTCACTAGGAAAATAAACTTCAAATTAAATAAGACTTAATGTATTTGATTCATTAATGAGGTTAGTAATTTTTAGCAATAATTAGAAACTCAAATAGTGGATCCATTAATACAAAAAATTATGATAAAAATTAGTTCATAATGACTTTATTACTTCTTTTCACACATGATTAGATTTTTATAAGTTTTCTCACTAGAGAAATAAACTTCAAATTGAGCAACACTTTGTATTGAGATTATTAATGAGTTTAAGAATTTTTAAAGATTATTTAGAACTCAAAAACTAGATTCAATCACTACAAAAAATAATAACCAAAATCGATATATTATAACTAATGATTTTACTTTTTCTCTTTACATCCAACTATATTTTTTAATTTTCTCATTAGGAGTGAGATATAATTAATAATTTAAATTTTTTAATGAAGCTTTTAATTTGTAAAAATAATTTAGAATTTAAAATTTTAATCTAATTAATTTCATATTAAATCAAAGTATTCTAGAATACCATCTTTGTAATTAAGTACTGTGTGCATGCAACGAAAATTCGTTTATTTTGCATATTAAAAAAATTAAAATTCATTTTTATTCATTTTAAATAAAAAAATCAATTATGCTTTTATTAAGATATTAATAATATCCATATTTTTCTAACATATACTAAAATAGTATTTAAAAAATATATATAATTTAAGATATTATTATGATATTACTTTTCATATTTTACTTTTATTTTTTAATTTATTCATTATTACAAAATTATTTTTATTTTTGGTAAGATTTGAACTAAATTTAACTAATATTATATAAATTGAATTTATAATGTTTTGACAAAATAAAAATAGAAAAATTATTTTTAAAAATAATATATCCAAAACTTTTTTTTTTCTTTGTTTTTTCTTTCTTTTTTTTTTTTTTTTAACTTAAAAACAGTTTTTAAAATCAAGAAAAAAACAGTAGTAGATACGAAAATTTCCGACGAAATCCCAAGCAGTTGATAGGTTGTCTCCTAATAGAACCAAACTTTTTGTAGTGCAAAATATTATGTGAAATGACTAAAGACACTAAACTATGTCCATGTCCGTTTGGTTTCAAACAAAAACGGAGAGAAAGAAGGGTGGGTAGTCTCAAATCAGATATGATGAAGGTGAAAAAGACTAGAGAGATTCTTGAACTCAACACTGACTTAAACGCACGCATGTCTCCTTCGATGGGGTTTGTCATCTTGGGGCCATTCGCAAGAGCTTCGGAAACTGCCACATGTAAACTGATCTTCCCCTTGTGTTAAGTTTCTCCATTTTTTCCTGTGAAAGGAAAGTTGAAAATCAGTTTGGAGATAGGAAATTAACATTTTTTTGCCTGCTAGCTTTTCTAGAAACGACAAAAGGAGTTTGCTTTTAAGTTTGAAATTTTCCTCTCTTATCAGTTCCATACCACCACTATTATAATTTATTTGGGTGTTAAAGATTTTCTTCTAACAAGCCTTGTTGGATGAGAAAGATGGTAGACTGGAAATTCAACTCTAGTATCAAACTTATAATAAGTGATATTTTATGGAAATCTAGTATGAGAAATCATTCTAAGTGATACCGAAATCTAGTATGCAACTTATAATAACTAATCACTAAGAGAAAATCCTAAGAACAAATCTGATTGATTAAACTATGTCCATTGGCGTCAGTTTGCATGTCCTCTTGATCTGACCTTAGAACAACTCCTATTAAAAATTCCCTCTTGTGGCCCACCCAAGATTTTCAAATGTTTGTATCTGCATGTTCAAAACCATGTAGGGTTGGCGTCAGTTTGAGCCAAATCCATGCTCTTAGCGTCAGTTTGGCGTCAGTTTGTAACTCCCTTCTATAAATTTCGCTTCAGTGTGTCTCAAACTGAAACTCTCTTCTATAAATTCCCTGAGCACATGACCACTATGAAGCAACCTCAGCCAAGCACATTGTTTCTTCAAGGTCTCAATCTCCTCTTGACAGCTTGCTTTTCAATGGCCTTCCCTGGTTTTTAAGCTGTCATTGTATCTATTTTTCTTGTAGTATATTTCATGAAAATTTTATTGGGTTAATTTCTTCCATCTTTGCAGGAAAATCCATGATGGTAAGATCAGAGAAGCAGAGACCGCGATGGACCGAAGAAGAAGACCAGATGCTCTTTGAATAAGCAGAAATCCCGATCAACATCGGCCAGATATGGCAACGCTGGCAGGGCTGAGCAGGAGTGGTAAGAGTTGTACGGAGAGATGGAATAACCATCTGGATCCTAATGCCAAGAGAGAGAACTTCTCCCAGAGGAAGACGACGCCATCATCTGCTTCCAGACGCTCTATGGGAATAGGTAATGAGAATCATCCTCATACTTTTCCATTATAATATGATA
Organism: Vitis riparia; assembly: GCF_004353265.1. NCBI lineage: Eukaryota > Viridiplantae > Streptophyta > Magnoliopsida > Vitales > Vitaceae > Vitis > Vitis riparia. Next base: position 1,825,063 of record NC_048446.1, read on the forward strand.
TGATAATTTGATCAGTTTGAGGAGTTTTTATGTTGTGTTGCAGCTGGGCAAGTATAGCAGCTCATCTTCCAGGGCGAACCGATAATGATGTGAAGAACCGCTGGTACAACCATTTGAAGAAGAAGAAGAAGATTGGGAGAAGTACACCCACAAAGTAGCACCGGGGATCAGCCACATGCCACACAACTCTTTCATCTCAACCACAATATTGATCCAAACACAAGCTCTACACTGGTTTCAGTCTCACAAGAAATCGCCAACTCTTGGTCCACTTCTGAATTAGTATACCCAGAATTTGCAGGGGAATATCTTATGAGTGATGATGAGATTATCCATCACTCTTTCGGGGGAGATTACTTTTGAGCCTTGGATTTCCGGACCGTTTTCAGCCTCACTGGAGAGCGAGTTCAGGCCAACTGAAGAAGTCACCAGATTTTGGTCTGCTTAAATATATATACATTATCTCTTTCTACTAGTCATTACGCATAAGTTCCACATATATATAGACACACAAGTTTCCATGTTCATGAATCCATCTTATGATAAAGCTGTGTTTTGTATATGTTGAAGGGTTATTAGACGGTTATCAGACCCATAAATGTGGTCAAACATAGAATTCTCTTCGATTTAAAAGGTAATAAATCGACAAGAAGTGTATTGGCATAAACCTGGTGGATTGTTGAAGAAACCGGGAAGAACTTCGTAAGAATTTAATTTCCATTTTGAGAAAAGAGTTGATTTTGTGAGAATTTGTGTGAGGGAATTTATCATAAAAGTAATCATTTTTAAAAAATATATTTCACATCTTGATTGTTTTTCAAAATGTTTATCAAAATAATCTTTAAGCTTTATTTCACTATTTTTATTTATAATAAAATCACAATTAGTAAATATGGTTTTAATCTTAGAGCTAAATTCTCAGTTACCATGATTTTCTCGTAAAAAAATAAAAAAATAAAAAATAAAAATATAACATGTTGATACTGATACGTCTGAACGTAGATACTTTGATGAGTATTTTAAAATTAAATAAAGATTGACTTTTTTTTCTTTCTTTTTTTAATTAAAAAAACTTAGTTTGACAGCAAATTCTTTGATGATGTTTGTTTTTTTACTTAATTTTAAATAGAAACTTAATACTTAATAGTATTAAATATTTGGTTGTTTGTTTTTGTTATATTTTATTGTTATTAAGTATTAAAAAGTAAAGAAAAATTAATATGTTATTTTTTTATTTAGAAAAAAGTTATATATTTTGATTTTTTTTATTTAATAAAAAATTTATAATAAATTATAAAAAATAAAAAAACAAACTATCTAAATTTTGAAAATAAATTATTTTCAATAAAAAACCAAAAAAACAAATATAAGCTTAGTCTTTTTGTCCATGTGGAAATTAGAGGGGCAGTATTCATGAGACGGATGTCAGATACAAACGGATGAGTAGGATGTCGGATTCAAACGGCAGAAAAAGAGTGAAAGAATAGGTAGGATTGAGACGGATGTCAGATACAAACGGATGAGTAGGATGTCGGATTCAAAAGGCGGAAAAAGAGTGAAAGAATAGGTAGGATTGAAACTGATGGTCTACTTTTGGAATTTCCAACTTTATGAACCTTTTATTATTGAAAATTGAAATTGCAACATCAAAGAGTCTTTTCAAAGTGTCATTGTTCCCTATTTTACTGCAATCGGCCCTCTGCCCTTTGCCCTTTGCCCTCTGGCATGTTTGTTCCAATAAAGCCGCTGTGTTTGTTGGGGTCAGTTTGGTAATAATTAGTAAGAGAAAAATCCAAAATCCTAAGAACAAGTCTAAGTGATTATGCTGTCCTTTGGTGTCAGTTTATCTCCTCAATCTCATCTGAGAACGAATTTTTTTATTAAAAGTTCCCTCTTGTGGTGGTCCACCAAAGCTATTATTTCAAAAGCTTGTAGCTGTATGTCGGTTGACGTCAATTTATCTCCTCAATCTGACCCAAGTTCATGTTCTCAAAACAAAGAAAGTTGCCTCTACAACTCGTGGCGGACCCCATTTTCTCCAGTGAGAAAATTTCTGTACTCAAACTGACATAAAGGCATGTGTCCTCAATGAGATGGCTTCAGTTTATCTCCACAAACGGATCATCAACTGAAGGAAACTCTCTTGTATAAATTTCCTTCCCGAAATTAACCACTATGGAGCAAGCTCAGCCAAGCATTGGATATCATTCACATTGTATTAACAAAAATGGCAGTTTGAAACAACAGCAGAGGGAAGCCGGTTTATGAGAAAAAAAAAATGCACATGACCAATATTTGAGGGGCATACCAACTTGTATTAACAAAGAAAGACCAACTTCCACAACATGACAATTCTTCCTTTCAACTCACCCCCCCCCCCCCCCCCCCCCCCCTCTCCTTCCATCAAACCGAACACATTGAACTTTATTATCAAAGTGTCTTTCAACCATGGCTTGAAAACGTTGGAACATAAGTAAAGCTTCATCTTTAGTTTCCAAAAGATGCAACCATGAGAATATGCTAAAATCATCAACTAGCAAGAGGAAATATTGAACACCATTAATAGAAACTATAGGAGCTGCACCCCAAAGATCAACATGGATGAGACCAAATGGTTTTGCTGCTCTAGAAGTGAACCTTTCAAATGGCAAACAATGGCTTTTAGCCAACTAGCAAGACTCACAAACAGAGTTATTATTGTCATGTTTCAAAGGTATTTTACAAAGAGATAAGATTTTGGAAACAACATCAAAAGAGGGATGACCAAGTCTATTACGCTAGAGCCTCAAAGAACCAACATCTTAAGTACTACTAGTAGAATAAAAGGCTAGTGGATGACCAACATCTCTTGTTGTAGTAGGAAGTTTATAGAGACCCTTCTCAATTTTTCCTCAAAGAAGAGCAAGTCTCGTTTTTTGATCCTTCACCACAAAATGAGAAGAATGAAATTCAACAAAGGTGCCATTGTTTGACCAAAATCGTTGCACACTAACTAAGTTGGTTGTAATAGCATTGAAAACCAAAGAACCACTTGAAGAGGCAAGAGAAAATTTACCAATATTTGCAATAGATAAACCTTTACCATCTCCAACAATTACTTTGTCACCATCGATAAATGGATTATGGATCATTAAATTGTTAAGATCGAATGTGAGATGATGTGTAGCTCCTGTATCAAGAAACCAAGAAGTGTCTCCCATTGTTGTAGAAGTTGCAGTCATAGCCTGAGGATTATTAGAAGTGGAATGTTTAGAATCTTTTGGCTGATAATTAGAGTTAAACCGATACCAGCATTGTAAAGCAGTGTGCCCGAACTTAGAACAAATCTGACACCGAGGCTTGAAAGTTCCAAATGAGTTACCACTATTGTTTATGATTTGTCTAGTAGCAGAATTCTTTGTTTTAAAATTCTGATTGTTAGAATTATGAAAGGTACCACAAGAAAATTGACCATTTCCTGAGATATGTCCGATATTTGGACGAAAATTAGAATTGTAGGTTTTCTTCATGTTTTTTTGTTGCTGAAACAGAGCAGCATTTGCTTGGATCAAAGTTTGTTCTTCTATAGATCTTTGTCCTTCAAGACGTCGTTCAAAAACCATGAGGCGTCTTTGCAATTTTTCAACAGAGATTGGTTCAGCATGTGAAGTAATGGTGGCACTACAAAAGGATTGTACTCAAGGCCTAATCCACCCAGAATTGCCATAATATGATCTTACTCTGACACTAGTTCTCCAACAGCAGTCAGATTGTCACAAATATTATGTATTCGTAGCATATAGTCAAGCATGTTCAAGCCATCTTTATGTATAGTTTGAAGATGCAGACGAAGCTCCATCATATGAGCTAGAGAAGCAGAAGCGAAACTACATCGTAAAAATTCCCAGATTTCATGAGCTATATTGTTACTCATGATTTGAGTCATCATCAGTTCGGTGAGTAAGAAGTAAATCCTCGATTTTGACGCTGTCAAGTAATGTATTCTGAATTTACAACTAGAGATTTAATTATTGTGGTAGAGGTAGAATTTGGATGAGGTAGAAAATGTGGTGGACATGGTCAGGTTCCATCAAGAATATCATCAAACCCGCTTGCAATGACCACATTAAGCATTTGATTGCGCCATATGAGGAAGTTATTGCAATCGAGTTTGATTGTAAGAGATTGATCGAGTGATGGAAATTATTGATTCATCATTTGAGAAGTATTTTGTTCCGTAATTAGACCAGATTTAGTAGTTGGAATTTCTCTAGAATCTTGCAATAGGGTCACATTGGTTGAGTGATCTTCCCTAGTTGCAGGCTTTGATACCATGTGAGATTTGAAAGAAAGTTGAATAGAATAAAATTTAAAATAGAGTGAAACAAAGGTTTCTTGAACTTCTGAAAGACTTTATTCTTTGAGTTTTCTTCTACTTTGTGAGAAGTGATTCTACATATTTATATGTATTTGAAGTTAGTTATACCTTATAACTAATTATATAACAATACCAAAACTAATCATCTAGATACAGGTTTCTAACTAATTTAGTTTAATTACAACTGTACATGGCATAACATCTTCAAGGTCTCAATCTTCTCTTCACAACTTGCTATTCAATGGGGCTTCGCTGGTTTTTAAGCAGTAGTATATTTGATGGAAAATTTATTGGGTTGATTTCTTCCATCTTTTCAAGGAAATCCATGATGGCAAGACTAGAGGAGCAAAGACCGCGATGGACGAAGAAGAAGACCATAAGCTCTTTGAATGTAAAAGTAGAAATCCCCATCTATCTTGGCCAAATATTGCAATGCTGGCAGGACTGGAGAGGAGTGCATGAGTTGTAGGAAGAGGTGGAATAATAGTTTGACTGAAGACAATACCATCACTTGCCTGTAGTGGCTTTATGGGAATAGGTAATGAGAATTCATACTCATATTTTTCCATTATGAGATGATATGATAAGATATGATAGTGTGGTCATTTGAGTTTGAGTTGGGCATTAATAACAAAAAAATAATCTTCGAGGGTGACACTAGAACAACCATTTGAAGAAGAAGCTTGGGATAAGTACTGATTAGAATATTCTTGACCCACAAGGTTCTTTCATCTGAACCTAAATATTCCAAATGCAAGCTCCATTCCTACACCCATTTTAGCCTCATAAGAAATCGCCAACCCTTGGTTCACTTCTGAAGCCTACCTGAAATTTCTTGGGGATGATGAGACTATCAATTCCTCTTTGATTGTAGGGTTTGCTTCTTTGATTCCCAACATTCATCCAAATGTGACCAATTTCAAGGGAGATTACTTTGAGCCTTGGATTTCTGGACTGGTTTAAGCCTTAGTGGAGAATGGGTTCATGCCAATTGAACATGTAATGACCTGGTATTTTAGGCCATGTTGAAATTTCTAAGTTTGAAAAGTCTTCTATTGGATGGTGGTTGAAAAGTTAAAAAGACAATTTGAGAATACGTGTTAATTTTGGATTGACGAAATTCGAAATATTTTATTGGTCATTTAAGCGAGTTGAATTTTTTGTGCCTCGTGAGCTTTGTGGTAGAAAATTTCTTAGGATCGTAGAAATTAAAAATTTTCGAAAATGAAAATAGAAAAAAAAATGAAAAATGAAAAATGAATTAATTAAAATTAATTCCTTCACGTTGAATCTTTTGAGAAGATCTCTTATATACTTTGCTTGATTGATGAAGATTCCTTCCTTTAGTTGCTTGATTTGAAGTCCAAGAAAGAAGTTGAGCTTTACCTATGATTTGATTTTGTAGGTGATTGATGACAAACTTCCATTCTTTAGGGAGGTTTTGGCTTGATTCACCTTGTACTTATTGAGGAGGGAGTAGTGCCAATGGTGATCTTTCTTCCTTAGGATCCACTCCATTCTCTTCTTGTTGTCTTCTATCTTCAATTTGCAGTCTTCCCATGTAGGTCTCCAACCTAAATCATCATCAACACTCTTTCTTTCTTGGAGAGAATTGTTAGATTCATAAAAAAATAACATGGATGGATTCTTCTACAACTATGGTTCTTTTGTTGAAAACTCTAAAAGCTTTACTTGAAGTCGAGTAACCAAGGAAAATTCCAATATCTGATTTTGCATCAAATTTTCCAAGATTGTTTTTGGTGTTTAATATAAAATATTTGCATCCAAAGACTTTGAAATAGCTAATGTTAGGTTTTTTTTGTTTTTCCAAAGCTCATAGGAGGTTTTCTTAAGTATGAGCCTTAATAAAATTATATTTAAAACATAATAAGAGGTGTTAACTACTTCGACCCAAAAATATTTTGGCAAATTGTTTTCATTTAGCATGGTTCTTGCCATTTCTTGAATGGTTCTATTTTTCCTTTCAACTACCCCATTTTGTTGAGGAGTTCTATGGACCGAAAAATTGTTGTCAATTCCATGTTCATTGCAATAATTTTCAAAATCAATATTTTCAAATTCTCTCCCACAATCACTTCTTATACAAGTAATTGCAAAACCTTTTTCATTTTGAACTTTATTGTAAAACTTTTAAAACTCATAAAAGACTTCATTCTTTTGACTTAAAAACAAGACTCATGTGTATCTAGAGAAGTCATCCACAATAACATAAGCATAAGACTTTCATTCAAAACTTAGTGTCTAGAGAGAGACAAAATAAATCCATATGCAATAACTCAAGTGGCCTAGTTGTGGAAATGAAGTTTTTGTTTTTAAAAGAGCTTTTGATTTGCTTTCCCACTTAACAAGCTTCACAAACTTTATCTTTAGGAACTAATGTTTATGCCCATGAACAGTAACGGCGTATTTTTTGGGTATTATTTCTCCAATTTTCCTTGTTTTTTTTTCCAAAAGAGATTATATAATCCAAGGCTATATGTACTCTTGATGTATTTGGTAGCCACTAAAGATTATTCTATAGAAGACAAGTGTAACCCATTATTGTTAATAGTGGAAGTTTGAACTGGACCAGGTCTTGTGGTTTTTTCCTTCGCATTGGGGGGTTTTCCACATAAAAATTCTTGTGTTTGATTTATTTTTCGGTTGCATGAGTTCATTTATTTATTGATGCTAGTTGCTATTACCTATTTAATTTTGCACAAAGAAAGGGTAGAAAAATCCTGGTGTTTGTTGGAATATTGTGAATTCACCCTAACAATTGGTATCAGAGCAAAGTTGATTAGTAGTGGGATCTCTTGTGTGAATTAAATGGAAGAGGCTGGTAGTGGAATGATTAAACTCACAACTTCCAATTATTCAATTTGAAAGACTAGGATGAAGGATATTCTATATTGCAAAGAGTTGTTTGAGCTCATTGAATGTAGGGGTTATAAGCCAGTTACTACAACTGAGGATGAGTGGAAGAAATTAAATAGGAAAACCATTGGATAGATTAGGCGGTGGGTTGATCAGAATGTCTTCCATCATGTAGCCAAAGAAGTTGATGCATATAGCCTTTGACAAAAATTAGAAAGTCTTTATGAGAGAAAAATTGCACAAAACAAAACCTTTATGATAAGAAGGCTTGTGAATTTAAAGTACAAGGATGGTAATAGTGTTGCAGAACATCTCAGTAATTTTCAGAGACTATTGAATCAGTTGTCTACCAAGAAGCTTAAGTTAGATAAGGAGGTATATACTTTACTTTTGTTGAGTTCCTTAACAGATAGTTGGAAAACTTTGGTAGTATCTTTGAGTAATTTAGCCCCAAATGGTGTGATAACTGTCAACATGGTAAAAAACAACATGTTTAATGAAGAGACAAGAAGAAAAGAGTTAGGTATTTCCTCTAATACAGAAGCACTTGTTATAAAGATGCATGGAGAAGTAAAAGTAGAAAACCTTCTAGTGATTATAATCGTGACAAGTCAAGGGGAAAGTCAAAGTCCTGAAAACAAATAAAGTGTTTTTATTGTGACAAGTCAGGGCACATTAAGAGAGAGTGTAGAAAATTCAAAAGAGAACAGTTTAAAGGAAAAGGTGAAGAACAGAAAGAGGAAAAAGACATTGCAGTAGTTGCATGTGATGTTGATATGATCATTGTTTGTGATGATGCGTGTGTAAACCTTGCATGCCAGGATTCTACTTGGGTGGTTGATACAACAACATCGTTTCATATTATTACACGTAGAGATTTCTTTTCTTCCTACACCAATGGCAGTTTTGGTTAGGTTAGGATGGGTAATGAAGAAAAATATGAAAATTTTGGCATGAGAGATGTAGAGCTAGAAACTAGCATTGGGTGCAAATTGGTTCTGAAAGATGTTAGACATGTTCTTGAAATGCGCTTTAATTTGATCTTTGTTGGGAAGCTTGATGATGAGGGCTACTGTTAGCCCTTAGACCCTTGACTTAACCATGGAGGAATAGGCCTCATGGGTAGGCCTTGCACCCATGAAAAGCCTAGGATGAAAGCAGGGAAATCCTGGAGGTTTGGTGGTTCAAACTCCACGAGCCATGTGAGGAGGCCGTGGGTGAGCCAAATGCGCACCGCACACCACGGGTGAGCCAGACGCGCACCACGGGCTAGCCAGATCCGCATCGTGAGCAGGCCAGACGCTCACCGCACACATACTGTGGGCGAGCCAGACATGCACCGCGTGCTCACCAAATGGGCATTACGCGTGCACCTGACTTAGGTGGTGCAGATGAAGGCTGAGGGACTTGGAAATTTTAATTTATAATTAAAATTATTATTTCATTATGCCTCCTCAGACATATTGATGTCTCCTCAAGAAACAATGAAAACAACTCGTATTGCTTTTTAAAGAGGGGGGGGGGGGGGTAGGTGACTCAAAGAAGGGAGCCACCAAGAGAAGCCTTGACCGCACCAAGGGGGCACCATGGCACGGCCTTGGGCGTGCCTAAAACACACGACACGACTCGAGCACACACACATGGGCTCCACGACATGTGTGGTGTGCACCTCGTGGCCGCAACGACACGGGGCCTGGTGCAGCCTGCCCCCTCCCGCGTAGGCACGAGGGCGCCTAAGCCTTGTGCGGTGAGCCAACTGATGAAACCATGGGTGCAATGCCATGACCTGATGGCTCCAAGCGATAGCTGACTTGCACCAAGATGCCTACGCACAGCACAGGGGCGCAATGCCCTATGCACCAAGAGGGATCAGCCATGGGAGCAATGCCATGGCTCGTTGCTGGGAAGTTGGGAAGTCAGCAACAAGCCCAAGCCATGGGCACCTAGACATGGCACGGGCTCATACATCAGTGTGAGGAAGGCACACTGATGCACCAGACGCTTGGTCAGATGGGTGGTGCACGCTGCCTAGCTCAAATGGCCTTGATCAAAGACATGCTGATGGACACCCGATCACAAGAGGCACCTTGTGGGGAAGGAGTCGGCTTGTTAGGGGGACTCTCCAGCAGCTTGGCGAGCAAGACCTGAGGAGATGGCAGTGCAGCTAGCTAGTGGCAACTATCTCAGACAACCAGTGACCAAGTCAAGCCGTCATTTGACTTGCAGTTAGCTAAGGGATGATGGCTGATGCAAGTGGGTGGCATGTGTAGGCCACTATCTAGGTGGTGGGTGATTATGCAGGGCAGTTGAGGGCGGTTCTAGCCAGTTGCATAACCACCAAAGTTGGCTCCAAGATTTGAATTGGGAAATTCAAATTGGTAACTGCAGCTTGAGTCTTTTAAAAGGGCTCCTGCAGCCTTGAAACAGAGAGAGAGAGTTTTGGGAAAAGGGTTCCTTCTTGTATGCCTTGGGTGAGAGCATTGTACTCTGGTTCAGGAAACAATTTTGTCTTGTAAGAGTGATTAATACAAGTTGGGAAAGGATTCCCGTAACCTCGTGTGTCCCTATTGCTTTGTTATTTCTGTGTTCTACTCTGTTTTTCTAAACGCTGGGAAGGAAAGGTTGGCTAAGGACGGGTCCTTAGCACCGCGCACTCGTGAAAAATTTAGTGAAATATTCAGGGGTGTGACAGTTACCATGGTCACCTTGGAGAGGGTAAGTGGAAGCTTGCTAAGGGTTATCTTGTTTTAGCTAGGGGGAAGAAAAACAATACCCTCTACAAGATAGAAGCGAGACTAGTCAAGGGAGAAGTGAACATTGTTGAGAATGAAGCCTCTACTGAGCTATGACATAAGCGGCTTGGTCACATGTGTGAAAAGGGATTTCAGGTTCTTGCTAAAAAGAAGCTTCTACCAGTTAAAGGTATGTCACTATTACCTTGTACACATTGTCTGTCTGGAAAGCAAAGTAGAGTTGCATTTCATAGATTTCCTTCACGTAAAAAACCAAATATTCTTGATTTTTTGAAAATTGAATTTTTTAAAATTGAATTTTTTAAAATTGGAGTTTTGGAAATTATTTGAAAATTGAAGTTTTGAAAATGATTTAAAAGAGGATTTGTAAAAATCAAATTTTGACGCGTGAGGATAAAGAATAAAAAGGATAAGGGCACATGCACTTCAAGGATGGCCCACCAAAGGTGGCCATGCATGGAGAGCTTTGATGCATGTGAGAGGAAGACACATCAAAATTCTTCCAATTGGGGTTTAAGATGCCTTATAAGGTCAAGATGTTGTTGGATATCTAGGATTCAATGGTTGATTTGGGCTAAGACATTATCAACATTTCATAATAGGGGTTCTTCTGACACTGTGTTGAGTCTGCCTGTTTTAGTTGAGGATTGTCCCGATTTTTAATCATCTTCCCAATGTCAACAGTTTGCATTTGTCACAACTGAACCCACACATTGAAGGGTATCATTTATTCTGAAAATTTGAAGTGCCCCTGCTCAAAGCTCATGACTATTGGCTTTGCCACTTGTGAAAAATTCCATGCCACTATTAACTTGTCATTCACCATTTTCTTGCACTGTGCTTTACGTGATTAGTGAGTTACCAGCTCTTAAAAGTGAAGTAATGAATCTCCACTTTGAATGAGGGTCTAAGTTCTCCCTGAACTGCACCAGCTTACTGCCTATTTACACTTGGCAGCACACATTATATTCTTGTGTCCCACGACTGTTGAGTGAGCTTCGGGACGGTAAGGGCGTAGTATTGTTGTGACCTATGGGATGTGAGTGGCGCAAACCCGACCATGAAGAAGTGCAGGCGAGGGAACGAGATGAGGTTAACGACAAACTTTTAGAGATCTAAGTTGGATTAATTTGGGAGGCAAAGACAGCAAGTTACTTGAACTTCAAGCTTGACGAGGCCATTTTTCCAATGTCGAATAGAAGCCTCTTGTCATTAACAATTCTCCAGCAAAAGGAAATGAGGAAGATCACCACACACTACTTCAAGTTGACATCAAAATCCTTCTCCCTATATGATCTCATAAGACTCCACCTCTACTTCTCTGATATGGCGTCAAGGTGGGTTGGTGTCGAAGCTAGCAATAATGCCGATGAGTTAGTCTTCTTCAGACTGAGGAGCTCACAAAACCACTTGAAGGCCGTACCCATTTGTTTATGTCGAAAAACAGCTAGTGGTTTTAGGTATATGACTTGAGGTTACATTTCCGAAAGCAATCGAAAGAGAGGGACTAAAACGAGAGAGGTCGTGGAGTACAAGGAATATCCAACAAGTTTCCAAAAGCTATTTGAACTTTCAAATAATTTTCAAAATAATGGTAGGAGTTTTTTTTGAAATAAAGAGGGTCCCGAGAAACAAAGCCTGCTCTAAACAATTCAATTCATTAAACTATACCCCCATTTCATGCTATGCTTAATGGATCTAAGCAGGTGAACGAATAGTGAGCATTCGTACGATTAATCAAATATCAAGTTCAAAGAAAACAATCCATATATCAATCATTTATAGGGGAAATCAAAGAAACCAGAAATGGAACAAAACATAGCAAGTATGAAACGAACTCAACTTCAACAAAACCTAATCCACAACAAATGATGCTCAAGTAGCAAGACAAAATGATGAAAAACAATGAAAATGAGAAAAAAATGAATAAGAGATTTGCAAAGAATTCATACATGAGGGTGTTCCTCTAATCCTCCAAAAAATAGTAAACTTTCCTCCTCCTTGCCCTCCCAAACATCTCACTCTTCATTTGAAATCCTGCTTTAATCCATGAGTTCCGACCACTTAAGTATATTCTACCATAATCCGGGTGACCCCTAGCTCCAACTTTTTCTCTAACCCTACTCTACTTCCCTTTGCTCTATTTTTTTTTCCTCCCTGTTTTCACCCTCTCCCAACTACTCTATTGCTTCCCGTTCAACAAAAAAGTCTCTCCCTCAACCAACACCATGGCAAAGTGGTCATGCCTTTGCCACACGTTTCATGCAACTTTGAACACTTGTGGAGGTCGTTCCCCACTCCTCCAAATGAAAAAAAAAAAAAAAAAAACAGCTCCTCCCAGTCCAAAGAGGGGTTTACAAGTGGGTTCCACAATTTTTTTTTGTAATATTAATTTTTATTTTTATTTTCGTGTTGTTTAGAAAATTTTGCAAACATCAAATTTATGTTTTCATTTTTTGAACTTGATTTTCCACAAAATAAAAATGAAAAAAAATGTATAATTTAAATTAATTAAAAGGTTATATATTTTCAATTTATTTGATGTTATATAAAAAGTAAAATAAATTTGAAAAAATATATAAAAATAATTTATTGACTTCAAATCATTTTTCTTTCCTTGATTTTTTTTTTAAAAATTTTCCCTCGCATTTTTTTAGAATGAAACATAACCTTAATTATTTGAAACCAAGTAATCGATAAATTTGTTTGGAGGAATTTTTTGTTCCTATCAAAAATAATTTTAAAATTATCATACTTTCAGATTTCACATAAACTTGTCGTTTTGCCAATGTCGTGAAGATATGTTCTCATGCAAAAGGACATTTATTTATGAATATTAGGAAAGATGACAACATAGTGGTAAATATTTTAAAAATGAACAAATATTAAATTATTCAAAGAAAAAGTCCATATGGATGCATATTTATGTATGGTTATTTTATTAGAAATTTAGAAATGATATGTCTGGCTGCATTTTTATTCTTTTTTTGAAGTTTTTTTTTTCAAAAATTAAAATTTTAAGAATAATAATTTAAAAAACCATTTCAATTTTTATTTTTAAAATTTGATGATAAAAACTATAAAAAATAAAAGTGCCAAATTTTTTTTTAATATCACAAATTTTTTTTAAAAAAATTTAAAATGAGAATAGCAGGTATTTTCAAAGAATGATTTTTAATTTCTTTCAATTATTTTTGAAGGATTGTTTTAAAAAATAATTATACGAATATAAAAAATAATTAAAAATAAATTACTATAAATAAAAATTATTTTTAAAATATATTTAAAAATATAGGAAATAATTAACAAACATTTTAAATTCTTTTTTTTTTTTTTGTTTTATAAAATATTAGAGAACAATTTTTAAAATTTATTTTTAAAAATTATTTTTAAAAACACTTCCCAAACAAATCCTAACACCTTATGTTTTTCCTTATATTTTAGTTTTCTCACCAAATTCAACTCCTCTTTACCTCCTAATTAACATTGTGCTTAATTTCCATATCGACATTGTAAAATTATTGAAAATCACTAAAAAAATTTATCCAAAAATCATAAAAAAATTAAATTTGGATTTTAGTAATCATCAAATATGTTTTTGCCTTTTGCTTTCAAAAGTGAGGAATGATATTAGAACTAGAAAACATCTTTAATATTCATAAACATTAAAAAACATGATTGAAAAAATATTTATGATTTTTATTTTTTAAAATAGTAAACATAGCAAATCCCATTTATCTCATAATCAAAAAATTGAAATCAACATTTCACTTTGGTGATGTATGAAACTTTGCCTTTATCTATTATCTCAAAACAAGTTCGATATTTATTGAATTTAAAGTTTAGAATTGAGGCTTCGATCTTTCTAATTCAGTCAAAATAAAACAATCTATAATTGAAATGAATATTATATTAAAAAAATTGTAAATTTGCTAATTATTACTTGCTTAAATTAATTAGGTTAATAAAATTGTTGAAAATATTAAAATTTGACCTAGTTGAGGTAGGGGACTCAAGTTAAATGACTCATTAAATTATAAAATTAAGTGTTAAATATATTTTACCTTCTTAATCTTTAGCATGTTTTACACTTTGCTCTGCATATTAAAAAATTAACATTTTGGTCTTCAAATTTATTATAATGTAAAACTTTACCTTTGAAATTTATTAAAAAGTCAATAAATAGTTCGTTAAATAAAGAAACAATGTTAAAATGTAAATAAAAATGATTGAGATGTGAAGAAAAATATTTATTATGAGTTTGAAACCGCCACAGTTTGCAACTACATGCAAAAATCAAGAACATTTCTCTAAAATAAAAAATAAAAATTGATAATTACTATATTTTAAAAAATTTGGGAAATTTCACTTTGAGACTATTAATTTAAAGTTGGTTTTACCCAATTTCATACTAGTGTCAAAACCAAAGTATGAAAAAGATAAATCTCTTTTGTAATTTTATGAAGAGTTTATAATTTGGGGCAAAGTGTTAGTATTTAATAAGTTTAGGGGGTAAAATATCGGGTTATCTTTTTTGTAATTTTATGAAGAGTTTATAATTTGGGGCAAAGTGTTAGTATTTAATAAGTTTAGGAGGTAAAATATCGGGTTTTGAATGTGAGATGGTAAAGCGTAAAACATGTCAAAGGTTGAGTGAGACGTAGGAGAAAATTCATTAATTTTTTTTTTTTGGTTATTAATGTAATTTTTAGAGTGTTTTTTTTAAATCATAAATTGTAGTTTTTTCCATTATTTTTTACCATAAAAGATAATTTAATTACTTGTTAGATCCACTATATGATACTCGCATGTTCTTAGTTAAGGTACCCATTTTTAAGTCGTCATTAAAAAATCAATTTTTATTTTTTTAAAAATTAAATTGTGTTCTTCTCGAAAAAAAATATTTAATTAAACCATAATTTAGAACTTAATTCAAATTTAATTTAATAACACTACAAATAAAAAGGTAGAAAAAAAATTAGAATCTAAAACCATCTTGTCCCGAGGACTTATAAGTTCAAGAATAATTCCAACTCTTCAATCATTTTCAATGACCTCAATTTTCTCACTAAGAAAGTTCAAGAATAGTTCCAACCCTTCAATCCCTTTCGATGATCTTAATTTTTTTTAATAACATTTGAGATGTCTTCTTCAATGGATTAAGACAATTGAAGAGTGTTATAGAGTTTCCGTGGCTTGTTCATCTATGCATGTATCTCTACATCACATGAAAAATTCTATCTAGACATTTTCTTCTTTCACTTCGGATTTAGACAATTGAAGAGTGTCAGAGTTTCCGTGGCTTGGCTTGCTCGTCTATGCATGATGGGTATATTGATAACTTGGAAAGTAACGAAGAAAAAAAAAATTGTTAAGAAAAATAGTTTTTCATATTTAGTTTTACTATAAAATGTGAAAGAATTAAATATAATTAAAATTAGTTAAATATTTATACATTTCAAAAATTGTTTAATATTTATATAATAGAGAAAAGTAAAACAAATTTGAAAAAATATATAAAAATAATTTATTAAATTTGAATTAATTTTTTATTTTTCTCTACTTTTTCTTTTCTTACGTTTTTTTGCTATGTTTGGTTTATCGAAAGTACTAAGAAAAGAAAAAAATGTTAAGAAAAATTATTTTTTCGTATTTGGTTTCACAATAAAAAAAATATAAAAAAGAATAAAATATAATTAAATTTTTTCAAAAATTTACATATTTTTAAATTATTTAATTTTTACATAATAAAGGGAAATAAGTAAAATAAGTTTAAAAAAATATAAAAAAAATAATTTATTGAAGTTAGAATTATTTTTTATTTTCCTTTACCTTTTTTTTCCTTATACTTTTCCTCTCTATTTCCTTTCTCTCATATTTTCCCTTAAATTTTCTAGAAACCACACATAACAAAATTCCTCTTTATTTTCTTTCTATCACATTCCCTCAAAATTTTCGTAACCAAATTTCATTTTGGTTGATGATACCTAAAAAAGGGTCATGGGCAAGGTCTCCATGCAAGTTGGCCTGCAAATATTAATATAAGCAATGTTTGTCACAAATGTATAGAATATTGGGAAGAAAGAGACATTGATATTATATTATATATGATTATATATATACCCTAGTCATACAAGATGGACACATGATAAAATTTTGGAGAAAAAGTCAAGGAGACTGATAAATTATGTGATTAATTGATAAAATATACTATCACAAAACTAATAAAGTATGGTTTTAATTCTTGGACTTCTTCCTTTCTAATATTTTTCTATAGTGTTTTCTTTTAAAAAGTGAAACACAAGTTTAAAGTAACCACACGTGTGTATACTAAATTTGATGCATATTAAATTGAAACCGCCATTTTTTTTTATGTAACATAAGAAACTTCACAATTTTCCTTTAAACTATGTTTGAATCTCAAAAAGTTTGAAGGAAAATGCAACATAAAAAAAATGTAGAGAAAAAGTAGAAAAAATGAAAAATAAGAAATAGATTTAGACTATGTTTGGTTTCTGAAAAATTTGAGAGAAAATGTAAGTGAAAGAAAATATAAAAGAAAAGTAAAAGAAAAGAAAAATAAAAAAAAAATAAAAAATCGATAAATTACTTTTATTTGTTATTTGAAACACATTTTACTTATTTTAACTCATCGATATAAAAATAAAATAATTTAAAAATATGTAATTTTTTAATTAGTTTTAATTATATTTGATTTCCTTTAATTTTTTTCACACAACAATTATATATATATATATATATATTATTTTTCTTCATATTTTTTTTTCTTAGTATTTTTGGTGAACCAAACATTATGGAAATATTTGCACTATTAGAGAAAGAAATAAAAGAGTTATACATCTCTTGCTAAAGAAGAACTACTAGTTCTTTATCTCGTTTATTGATGAGCAATAACTACTAGCTCTTAAAGGTTCACAAACTTGAAAATTTAATTTGCATTTGCATTTTTCATTTTCAGAAGATAAGTTGTGGTGACCGAAGCAATGCCTTCCAGTGGTTTGCTAGTGACCATTGAAGCATTGGAAGCTGCTTCTTCCTTCACGTCGTACTCGATCTTTAATTTGATGACACATGAATCCTTCTCTTTTTCCACAATCTCGAAGCAAACTCGATACAAAGTAAATCCCAAGTCCAGAAATCCTCCTTCAACCACCTCAGTCTCTTTGATGCGCTTCTCGTTATCAATCTTTGTGAATTTCTCCTTGTAAATCATAGGTCCTTGCGCCCCTTATTCATCAAAATAAAAAAATCTATCACTTGAATAGGAAGTATCAACTCTAGAAGAAAAATTAGGCTAAAAATAATAAAAAATAAAAATAGTACCAGGGGGTGGGGCAAGCGTGAGTTCAAGAACAGTGCCAACTCCTCCATCACCTTCAACCAGCTCAACTTTCTCAAGCATAGGAGAGAGGCCTTCTTGGACAACCTTGGCCAGTTGAAGGGTGCTATAGAGCTCCCAGGCATCGCCGGCCGGCACGTCGACCTCCACATCATATGAAACTTGGCCAAACATCTTCTTCTTCAGCTCACTTCTCTGTGGTTACAGACCTATGAAGATGGTGTTTTAGGGTTTGGTGGTTGTGTTGTTTATAAAGTGAAGAACCCTAGCCCCTCTTCATTGACTGTTAGATAGATAATAACAAGGGCATTGTGAATGAGGACAAGGTTTCTTTCCCAAGGATCTGAGGAAAAACTGGCCTGCCAATATTCCGAAGTTAATGGGCCTTGTCAATATTGGAAAATTTGGAATTAAAAAAAAAGAAAAAAAAGACTTGAATGATGTGAAGTTAATGGAATATGCTGTTGCAATGCCAAGAATACATGCATGATTTTTTTTTTTTTCTAATATATATATTTTTCTATATAATAATTAATTAAGTTGTTTTAGGTTTCTTAATTTATTAATAAAACTACTAGGGGCTTGCAAGTGGTAGTTTTCCTAGCAATAGAAGATGTGGGAGAATAAAAATAGTTATTGCTCTCAATTGCATAATTGAATTTGTCTTAAAACTATATTTTAAAAAATTATTATTAAAAAAAAGAATAATTATAATATAAGTTTAAGTCTCTCTATTTTTTCAAAACCCATACTTTTATGCTGTATTTGGTTATGGGAAAAATGAGGGAAAAAAAAACATAGATAGGAAATGTGAAGAAAAATAAAAAATATATTTAAAGTAAATAAATTATTTTTATATATTTCTTCTAATTAAATTTAGTTATTTTTCTCTTTATAAAAAGATTAAATATTTTAAAATATATAAAATTTTAATTATATTTAACTTTTTTGTATTTTTATAATGAAATTAAATATAAAAAACATTTTTCTTAATATTTTTTTCTTACTGTATTCCAGGAACTAAATATATTATTATATTTCAAATAAAACCTAAATCATTTTTCTTTTTCTTATCTCATTATCTCACATTGGTTTTTTTTTTCAATTATGAAGCCAAACCAATAAGTTATCAACTGACTTTCTTTTTCTTCATATAATCGATCTCTGTATCTTTATGGAAGGTGGACCAACAAAAGGGCCAAGGAATGTAGCTTTCAAGGGGTGGATGGGTGGTGGAGAGATATTCAAGATAATGAATGGTCTGTATGATGAGAATAGAATTATGGTGTTGTTTGGGAATCTTTCCTTAAATAGTTTTTCAAAATCAATTATTGAATATAATTTTTTTAAAAATAGTTTTTAGTTATTTTGAAGACTATAATTCCTTTGAAGAAGTCAAACATCAGAAACAATTTTTTCAACCTACTCTCCAAGGAGGTACTGATATACTTATATGCAATGCAAAAAGTTTTTTTGTATACTCTTTATATTTCTAATTGTATCTCTTGGAAAACTATAAAAAATAATTAAAAATACCTTAAATTATTCTAAAAAGTCACTTGTTTCCAAATTAAGAGGGTCTTTGGTAAATTAACTTAATAACTTAAAGTGAATTTAATGTAAATTATTAAGTAAATTAAATATGTTTAGTAAAAAAAAAACTTAATATTACAACTAAAAGTTAAAAATAACTTTAGGTATTAAGTCAAAATAGTTAACTTACTCTTCATCTTTTTTTTTTTTTGGTCTTATTTACCCACATCTAATGAGAATATATTTAATAACCATGACTCTTGATCCTTAACTCATTTTTCATAAAAATAAATATTAGTTAACATTTTTAATAATAAATATTAATTACAATTAATGAGAATAAATATATCAATATAATGATTTAAAATAAATTTTTCAAACAACTTTAATATTTGAAGTAAAAAAATTTGAGTAATAAGGTTTAAATTAACAATTTAAGAACAATTTAAATTAAAGTAAACTTAAGTTATTAAGTAATAAGTATTAAATTTTATCAAACACCTAAGTGACATTTGTTTTTTTAACTTAATTCTAAATATAACTTAAAACTAAATAGTGTTTAATAGTGATAAACATTAAGTCATTTATTTATTTTAATATTTTATTTCTATTAAGTATTAAAAAGCAAAGAAAAATTAAAGTGAAACATTTTACGAATTTATCTTTATCTTAAAACTTTTTTTTGGCATTCAAAATAAATTTTCTTTTCTTATGTACTTCTAACAGAGTAACCCAAATATGGAAATGGATCGTAAATGAAATGAATTTTTTGTTCACATTCCATATTCCATTGATTTAACCATTAAACATTTCTCATCTTGGAATATTGCAAAGCAGCAGTGACAATTCCAAGCCCAACCGACATGGACTGGGTTTAGTTTACCAGCCATGAACCTAAGCCAGATCAAGCCCAGCATTGTAGCCCACTTATATTTTCGGGTTGGGTTCAGCCTAGGAATTTGGGACCAAACCAGCACAGTGTTTCTACATAATGGCCCATTTTGGCTTGATTATATAGTTGGTGTGTGACTTTTTGGCCTTTTTTTTTAATCCCATAAATTATTAAGACAAGGGTGATTGATCATATAAAAACTGGTTTATTTTGACTAAGAAAAAACAAAAACAACAAAACATGATTCAACTTGTGGAGCCCAAGCCCAAGCCCAAGCCCCAAGCCCATTTAGAACAAATAACAAGTTAGTATTGCTTAAAGAGACTACAAATTTGAGGCAAAGTTTAAGTTTGAGTTTGGATCATGGAGGATTGTGGAAATAGATAACAAGGAAAAAGGTAAAGAGAGGAGAAATGAGAATTAAATTTAAATGATTTTTTCATTTGTTTTAAAACGTTATTTTATAAATATAAAAGAAAAAGAAGAATTTAAAGTTTTTTCAAATTTGTTTATTATTGTTATTATTATTATTATTATTATTATGTATAGGTTATGTTTGGTTCCTGGAAAATATTAAATAAAGAAAAAAAATATAAAGGAAAATAATTTTTTCATATTTGGTTGTTTTATGAAAATTTCAAAGAAAATAAAATATAATTAAAATTAATTAAAAACTTATATATTTTTAAATTGTTTAATATTTATATCATTGAATTAAAATAAATAAAATGAATTTGAAGTAGTAAATACAAATAATTTATTGACTTTTAATATATTCTTTTCCTTCGTTTTTTCTACTTTTTCTTTATATTTTCTTTTTCTTGCATTTTCTCTTAAAATTTTCAGGAACCAAACATAACCATAAAGAATGAAGAATTTGAAAATATATAAATTTTAAATAATTTTTATTATATTTGATTTTTTTTTAACATATTTCTAATGATAAACTAAACAAAAGATTTTGGATCTCTTATTATTATTTGTTTCTTTTCTTTAGTACATGTAATATAAATAGAATTATAAGACTACTTTTAAATCTTGTAAAGTTTAAGGGAAAATTAAAAACCAAAAATAGAAAGAAAAATGGAAGGAAAGAAATGTATTACGAGGAAAGGAAATAAATTTAAACTCAAAGTATTTTTCTTACATACTTTTAAAATTTGTTTTTCATCTTTTTCCTTCTATACAAAGAATGAAGAATTTGAAAATGTATGAATTTCAAAATAATTTTTATTATATATACATATGTATATTTGTATTTTTTATGATAAATCAAGTAAAAAATTTCAATTTTCCCTTTTTTTTTTTCCTTTCCATCCATTATTTTCATGAGGGAACCGAAAAAAATTTACTTTCATACTTTCTTTCTATGCCCACCAAAAAGGAGGGTAAAATTTATTGTCTTTCATATCACTTTTTTTCAAAGAAAATATTGTCATATTACTTCTCCAAAGTAATTACTTGAGGAAACATAAGTAATTACTTCTTAAATAAAAGTAATATGTTTTTACTTATTTTGAATAAAAATTTGGTAATGCATAACTTCTTGATATAAAATAATTGTTTGAGTCATTTGAATTTTGAACTCTAGAGTTTGAAGTAAAAAATAATCATCATGTCATTAGAGTGGATTCATAAATAATTAAAATAAATAAATATAAAAAGATGAAATAATGAAAAAAATTGAAATTTAAAAATATTTTATGAAACCAACACGTAAAAAAGTGGAGATATTGTAAAGAAAGAAAAAAATTGAAAAAAGAAAAATCATATACATGATTGATTGTGACATGTTAATCTATATATATATATATTTAAAAAATAAAAGACAACACTTTATTGATGTAAATAAAAATATATAAAAAAAAGAAAAAAAAAATTGTGGTAGTTGAACTTGAAGGAGGAAAGGAGGTTAGGGGAATTTAAGTGATATTTCTTGGTTTATTTTTCTAAAATATATTTAATTTAAAAGTCAAAATTCAAACTTAAGAAAAAAAAAATCACGTGATGCATAATTACATAATTCCCCTTATAAAAAGTCAAAAACTTTTTGTCCATATTGAGGAAATTAAAGGGAAAGTATTCATGAGCCGGATGAGTCGGATGTCGGATACAAACGGATGAGTCGGATGTCGGATACAAACGGAAGAAAAAGAGCTAAAGAAAAGGTGGGATTGAAACCGATGTTTGGATGATTTTATATGGTCTACTTTTGGACTTTCCAAGTTTATCAACCTTTTTATGATTGAAAATTGAAATCGAAGCATCAAAGTGTCATTGTTTCCTATTTTTATTGCGGGCAGCCCACTGCCGTTTGGCGTGTTTGTTCCAATAAAACCACTGTGCTCGTTGGTGTCAGTTTGGTATATAAAATTACTAAGAGAAAAATCCCAAATCCTAAGAGCAAGTCTGTGTGATTAAACTATGTCGTTTGGTGTCAGTTTATCTCCTCGATCTGACCTGAGAACACAATTCCTATTAAAAATTCCCTCTTGTGGTGGTCCACCAAAGACTTTATTTCTAAAGTTGTGTAGCTGTATGTTGACGTCAGTTTATCTCCACTATCTGCAAAGTTGCCTCTACAACCCGTGGCGGACCCCATTGTCTCCAATGATAGAATTTCGAACTCAAACTGACATAAAGGCACGTGTCCTCAATGAGATGGCTTCCGTTTATCTCCTCAAACGGATCATCAACCGAAGGCAACTCTCTTGTATAAATTTCCCTCCTAAAACTGACCACTATGAAGCAAGCTCAGCCAAGCATTGGATAACAATCACATTGTTTCTTCAAGGTCTTAATCTTCTATTCACAGCTTGCTATTCAACGGGGCTTCGCTGGTTTTTAAGCAGTAGTATGTTTGATGGAAAATTTATTGAGTTGATTTTTTCCATCTTTGCAGGGAAATCCATGATGGCAAGAGCAGAGGAGCAGAGACCGCGATGGACCGAAGAAGAAGACCATAAGCTCATTGAATGTAAAAGCAGAAACCCCCATCTATCTTGGCCAAATATCGCAATGCTAGCAGGGCTGGAGAGGAGTGGCAAGAGTTGTAGGGAGAGGTGGAATAACAGTCTGACGGAAGACAATACCCTGCAGTGGCTTCATGGGAATAGGTAATGGGAATCCTCATACTCATATTTTTGATTTTTCCATTATGAGATGATATGATAGTGTGGTCAGTTTGAGTTTGAGCTGGGCATTTATAGCAAAAAATCATCTTCCAGGGCGAGCCGCTGGAACAACCAATTGAAGAAGAAGCTTGGGATAAGTACTCATCAGAATATTCCTGACCCACAAAGCTCGTTCATCTCAACCAGAATATTCCAAACGCAAGCTCCATTTCTACACCCATTTCAGCCTCACAAGAACTCGCCAACCCTTGCTTCAGAAGCCTAGCTACTAGAATTTCTTAGTGATGAGATTATCGATCACTCTGTCGAGGGAGATGAGCTTGAGTCTTTAATTGTCGGGTTTGCTTCTTTGATTCCCAAAGTCAATCCAAATGAGACCAATTCGGGGAAGATTACTTTGAGCCTTGGATTTCTGGACCGGTTTCAGCTTCAGTGGAGGAGAAGTTCATGACAACTGAACAAGTCACCAGAAATTGGCAGAACTTTCCGACTATGAGACTAGTAGAGAATATATAATATATGTATGCTCCATGATCATGAACCCATGTTTTTGTATTATGTTGAAGGGTTAGACCCATTAGTTTAATGGTCGACTTATTGTATTCATGGATGAAATTGTTATAAGAAATAGACAAGCAGCCCCTTTTTTTTCTTTTCTTAAAAAGAGGTCTGAGGAGAAAGGTGTCAGCAATTCCCACTTTGGATTTGTAACTAGCCAATTTGAAGGAAATATTAAAAAATAAAACCTAAACTATTCATGGATACCATATCTGGTCGGATGGTCGTGAGAAACCGGGGCGAAGAAGTTTGGTGTTTTCCGAGCAAGGCAATGAAATTAATGATAGCTAAGGACACAACCTCACTTCTTTGTTTCATTGAAATTAATCGGAACAAAGGACAGAACCTCACTTCTTTGTACCAATCTTGCAATTGAAGTATGGCGCATTATGAGTTCAGGACGGCAATGTGCCGGATTTTTTTGATACCCGCTCCATCCGCCCCGTCGGCCTGTATGAAATTTTCATAAATGGGTTATGAATGAGTCTAAGATTTTTTTTTTTAAAACCTAAAATGAGTTTGGGTGTTGTTTTGTTTTGTCCCCAAGACATAAAACAAACTTTAAAATTTAATTTAATTTAATTCTTATTTTTCTATTTTTAATATCTATAAAAAATAAAAATAACCTTTTAATAAAATAAATTATAAAAAATTATAATACTTTAATCATTTATAAAGTATATTTATTTTATTGTTATTAAAAAAATTTTAAAAAGTTTATTTTTTATTTTTAAAATTTAATAGGTCAAGGCAATGTGGGTATGAGAAATTTCCATCAAACTGCTTAAAAACCAGCGAAGCCCCATTGAATAGCAAGCTGTGAAGAGAAGATTGAGACCTTGAAGAAACAATGTGATTGTTATCCGATGCTTGGCTGAGCTTGCTTCATAGTGGTTAATTTTGGGAGGGAAATTTATACAAGAGAGTTGCCTTCAGTTGATGATCCGTTTTAGGAGATAAACGGAAGCCATCTCTTCGAGGACACATGCCTTTATGTCAGTTTGAGTTCGAAATTCTATCATTGGAGACAATGGGGTCCGCCACGGGTTGTAGAGGCAACTTTGTATGTTTTTAAGAGCATGGACTTGGGTCAGATAGAGGAGATAAACCGACGTCAACATACAGCCACAGAACTTTTGAAATAAAGTCTTTGGTGGACCACCACAAGAGGGGATTTTTAATAGGAATTGTGTTCTCAGGTCAGATCGAGGAGATAAACTGACACCAAAGGATTTTGGAACGAACATGCGAGAGGACGCCCATCTTTGCTATAAAAATAGGAAACAATGACCCTTTGATATTCCGATTTCAATTTTCAATTATAAAAGCTTCAAAAAGTTGGAAAGTCCAAACGTAGACCATATAAAATCATCAAACATCGTTTTCAATCCCACCTTTTCTTTCACTCTTTTTCATCCGTTTGTATCCGACATCCTACTCATCTGTCTCATGAATACTTCCCCTTTAACTTCCTCGATATGGACAAAAAAGTTTCGGTCCTAACACAGATTTTGATGCCAAACTAAGTTTTTTTGAAAAAAAAAAAAAAAAAAAAACCAATCTTACGTTTCTTTCCGTATCAACATCTACGTATTATTATTATTATTATTTTTTTATAACAAAATCATAATTGATGATTGCCATTTTAACTCTAACATGGAAACGTTATTTACCGATTATGGTTTTATTATAAAAAATAATGAAATAAAGTTAAAAGGTTATTTTAATAAATATTTTGAAAAACAATTTAGATGTGAAATATATATATATATATATATATATATATATATATATATATATATATATTTTAAAAGGATTATTTTTTCGATAAACTCCTAACACAAATTCTCACAAAATCATCATTTTCTCAAAAAGAAAATTACGGTATATGTTAGGAAATGTCCCAAATTCCTAAATAATATAGATTTTTTTTTATAAAGAATATTGTATAGAATATTTCTAAATTGATATATTATTGTAATATTAGACTTCTTTATAAGATGATGAACTTATAAAGACTATATAAAGTGGATAGAGAGATACGGATGGAACGAGATGACTTGTGGTAGGGTAGGGATACAAAGAGTGTGAAAACATGGGATGTTTCAAAAACTCAATAATTGTATCTGATTCTGTCTTCTATAATGTTCTGGTTTTGTCATCTATAATGTTATCTATTGTATATTGAAATGATTATCTCTCATTCATAGACAAAGACATGGTTGTCGAACCACTTTAAAACCTCATGTACCATTTGTGTTGATTTTTTTTTTATCTTTGTGTTGTTAATTAACAATGTTTGCATCAAAGCTTCCGCCAATGTAACAGAATATGAACATGAAAAAAAGAAAAAGAAAGAGGAAGAAAAGCAAACTAGTCTTGAAATTACGCGGGGATTATATAATCATGCGCCAAATTACTATTTAAACCTCCTCTCCTCCCGAAATGTTTTCCTTTTCTCATTTACACATGACAACTCAAAGAGTTGTCGCTTATTTTTATTTTATTTTAAAAAACATTGACATGTGATAATCAACCATGTCATATGATTTTTCCTTTTTTATTTTTTTATTCCTTCATAAATACCTCCACCTTTTTGTTTTTTGTTTTTTGTTTTTTTTAATGTGTTGATTTAAAAAATCTTTTAAATTTATATATATATTTTTCACTATTTCATCTTTCTATATTTATTAATTTTAATTATTTATGAATATTTTTAAGACAAAATAATAATACATAATAAATAATTAATGAGAACAAATTTAATATAAAAATAAATACATAATGAACAAATTTAAAAGTTTACAACATAAGATTTTCTATATTTTTTCTAAATAAAATATTTATTTATTTTATAAATTTTATTACATTGTTATATTATTTTATTACTTATATTTTTAGAAATTTTAAATTTTTATATGCAAATCAGAGTCGATGACAATAGTTTTAGTTTTTTGCTCATGGATCTAAATTGATCATAGTTTTAACTTTCTTTTTGGTTAAATTATTTAATATTTCTAATTATATAAGATAAAAACTTGATTGTTGTTCTAACATTTTACTTTATTAAAATATTTAAGTTTGAATTTATATAAAATAAAATAAAACATATCTATCATAAAAAGTTGTATTTAATCATTTATATTAATTTCTCTTAATTTTATTAAAAATTAAAATTTTTACATGTTGAAATTGTGCACCTTTCAAGTTTGAGCAATTTGAATTGAATAGCACTTTTGTAGTTACAACACATAGGAGTAGGACAAGAAAGAGAAACACTCATATCAACAAGTAACCAACATAACCAAACTATCTCACTGCTGGTAAATGCCATAATATGATACTCAGCTTTTGTGGAAGATTGAGAAATGATAGTTTGTTTTTGTTCTTCCAAGAAATAAGGGAATCCCTAAAAAAAATGTATAAAATCTATGGGCAGACTTGTGATATTTGAGATCACTGGTTTAATCAGCATCAGAATATGCATGCAACTCTTAAAAAAGAAGTAGATGGAAATGAAAGACTATGAAATATAGTGCCTTGGAGATACTACAGAACACAAAGACAACAACTCAATGAACTGTAGTAGGAGAAACAACAAACTGACTAACATTATGAACAACATAAGTGATGTTTGAACGTGTAATGGTGAGATATACCAAGTTGCCAACAATAGTATGATATAAAGTAGGTTCTAGCAAGGGGTTGCCATCAGAAGAAGAATACTAAACATTAACTTTAAGAGTAGTATCAATAAGGTGAACATGATCGAGAATATCAATTATGTACTTCGATTGTGAAAGAAAATAACCTTTTGGAGAAGAAACTATCTCAAAACCCAAAAAGTATTTTATCGAGCCCAAATCCTTCATTTTAAAATGGGAAGTCAAATATAATTTCAACACTATAATCTTATCAACATCATCACCTATAATAATTATGTCATCAACATATAGAGAAAGAAGAATACAACCAATAGAGGTGTAGTACTTTAAAAAGAGTGTAGGATCATGACGACTAGGTGAAAGCCAAGAAAAATAAGCACATCAAAGAACTTTGCAAACCAAGCACAAGGTGTTTGTTTGAGACTGTATAAAACTTTCTTAAGCTTGCAAACTTCTCTAAGATTATGAGAAACACTAGGAGGAAGGACCATATAGACTTCTTCTTGAAGATCACCATTCAAAAAGACATTTTCAACATCCAACTGAGATAAGAGTACATAAGTAATTATAATAAGAGTACAAAATGCAGTCATCTTTGTAATAAAAGCAGAAGTTTCCTCATGATCCCTACCATACTAATGAGAAAATCCCTTAGCAACCAATCAAGCTTTGTACTGCTTAATTGAACTGTTAGAATTAGTTTTGATTTTATAGACCTAATGAGAACCTATTGCATTCTTTCCAAGTGGTAAAGGTACCAAACCCTAGACATTAATCTTATGAAAAACAAAAAGTTCCTCAATCATAGTTTGCTACCAAAAAAGATCAAGAATAGCTTCTTTATATGATAGAGGCTTAGAACGGTTGTGAATAAAAGCTAAAAATGATGTAAAAGAATTTGAATAAGAGAAATGAATAAAATATGGTAATTGAGTAGACTCATGAAGACGTTGAAAATAATGTGGGGGAAAAGGATCCATGGTCTCAAAAGGTGGTAGAGTAGTCGTATGAGGAGAGAAATGAGCATGATGATCCAAAACTAAAGTATTAGTATCTATATGAAAACTATTTATATCATCCAAGAAAAGATCAATGTGAACAAGTTTAGACTTAAAGACATTATGAGACTTAACAAGAATAAAAAATAAAAGTATATGTTCAAAGAAGAAAACATGATGAGAAACATATAATTTATGGCTAATCGAATCAAAGCAACGATATCCCTTTTGACTTTCATCATATCCTAGAAAACACAAAGGACATAATGAGAAGATAATTTGCTATGCTTTGTACAAGGACGAAGAACAAAACAAGTATAACAAAAGCCTCTTAAGGAAGAGTAATTAGGAGTATAGCCATACAACTTTTCAAATGTGACAAACCAGAGGTGTGGAATTAGGGAATTTTATTAATTAAGTGAACTATAGTAAAAACTGCTGCCCCTCCCCCATAATTCAATAGGAATGCATGTAGACAATAAAAGAGAACAAACAATTTCAATAATATGCCTATGTTTCCTTTTAGCGACAACATTTTTCTATGGAGTGTTGGTATAAGATATGTGGTACATAATTCCATGTGAAGCAAGTAATTCCCAAAATGCATTAGAAGTATACTCTCTGTCATGCCCCAAGACCCGCTCCAAGGGCGTAATAGTCATTTCACACTTCAAGCCGAAAAGCTCAAAACGTAAATTGACCCAAACATTCATCTTGTAACTAGAAGTTACCTATTATCTAATTCTTATTCGGAGTAGTAGAACAAAAGTTTAAAACTAACACATCAACCAAAGGGCTATTGTCCAAACAACTTCAAACTTGAACAATAAGTATCAGTAATTAAATTCTAACATTTAAACAATGTCTAAAATAAGAGTTTAAACAAAAAGTCCTAATAATGCCAAAATCTTATCCTAATCATCACTCCTTGCCTGAATCGATAGTACTTGAAAAATTGTCAACAAAGAGGAATGACCTCAAAGCACAATAAAGAATATTAATACAATTTCATAGATTAAATATTTTCAATTATGATTGCAAATAGGAGATATAATGTATAATTATTTTTATAAAAACTTCTGAGTTCAACATGCTAATACATTCAAAACTTTTCCACCAAAAATTTTCATATTTATATCAAAATAATTTTATATAAAATCCAAATCAAATACATTCAAAACATTTTTACTTTGGTTATCCAATAACAAATGGTGCCTAGTTAAGTGAGACTTTACGAATGAGTGACTAACTTTAAATTTGTTTCTTTTAAGGTAGACAGAACCAAACATTACTGGTGCTAGTAACCTCTAACCAAACCCGAAGAGGCTAAAGTCTAAATCAATTATATTCCTCATCACGAAATGTAAAAGTCAACTATTATATCCCGATGACAAAGGCTGAAAAGTCAACATTTATATCATGTTGATTAGGGCCAAAGAAACCAGAGTCAAACACTTTGTTTTATTTATTCAAACTTACAAAAACACAATATCTCCGTATTTTCTGTTATAAAAAAAAGAAAAAGTTATAAAATATTTTTTCATGCAAAATATATTTAATTCATGCATAAAAACAAAGATGACATTTTACACATTTCAAAATAGCATAATTTTTTTTTTGGTATTTATTTATCAAATATACATTAATTTCTCTTACTTCAAAGAAGCACTTAAAAACCTTGAAAAAAAAATAATCTTGAAGAATCTACTCCTCACCTAACATAACAAAAAAAAAAAAAAAAAAATGTTATTACTATTTATCTAAAAAAATTATAAGTTTGACAATTCTAAAAATTTTATATATTAATATTATTATTTCTAATTATAAATATTAATTTAAGTAATCTATTCCTCATTTAAGTAAAATTAATGAGCTTCTAATTTATATAAAGCTATTTCCCCAATTTGTTTCTAAGAATATATATAGCTAATTTAATTAAAGTATAATCTTATTTCATTTATTAAATTCTATTTGAACTTAACAATTTAATTAATGAGTTCTCAAAGTTAATTAGTTTTTTTAAAGAACATTTTCCTTATTTATTTAAATTAAATCTTTCCAAAACCTATTCTTTTTTATTTATTTAAATTAAATTTCTAAAAAAATATTTATTTGCATTATCCCCTCCAATCACTATAATTGTTTATCAAAAGTAGTTCGTACTAATTTTTATTTTTAATCTTTTTTTCTCTCCTAACCCAACATGCAAATAATGTAAACACACTTCACTCATAATAGAAAACCTTTTATTCATGAATCTATATCAATATTCCTTACTGGAGTTTGAATTCATTTCATTTTATTGATTATTTTTTAGGTACCCTTAGGTTAGACGAGAAGTGATAGTTAGAAGGAAAATCATTCTCTATTGGGATTTGTTGTTTAGAGTTTCATTTTGGCTTATTGTTTGAATGTTTTTTTTAAAAAAGTGACTATTTAAATTGTTTGAGATTTTTAGTTTTAACGATGGTTTCAACTTTTATTTTTGGAGTTGAGTTTTGAGGATTGTACTATGTTTTTATTTATTGTATATGGTAATTTAGTAATTGATAATTTTTTGATATAAGATACTTGTTTTGAGTCATTTATATTTTGAGTTTCCATGTTTGAAGTGTAAAATAATTATCATGACCTAAGAGTAGATACTGGGACATGACAAATGCAACTAAATGGAGCATTGTGAAAGACAGAAATAAAATAGATATCATAGTATTTCCCAAGTTGTGAAGCTGATTTTTCTAATTTAGTCATGCAAATAACACAACACACAAATATTCAAATTGTATTTTTAATTTTCATAAATATTCTAGATAGTTCTAATTAATGTTTTTATTTTTAAAAACAAAAATCAAAAGAAAAAAAATTCATCCATTTTTCGAGA
This sequence comes from Vitis riparia, assembly GCF_004353265.1. Lineage (NCBI taxonomy): Eukaryota > Viridiplantae > Streptophyta > Magnoliopsida > Vitales > Vitaceae > Vitis > Vitis riparia. Next base: position 1,856,071 of record NC_048446.1, read on the forward strand.
ATCTTTCACTAATTTCGATGGTTCATGGATAAGACATAGATGAGCTACAAGTGTTAATTTTTTATTTTACAATTTTTTTATAAAGTTTTAAAATCAAATATTTTTATACACCTTTATCATTGATTTTTTTTTTTGAAATTATAAAAGTACAAAATAAAAAATGGACTTCTAATTTCGTTCCAATAAGATATTGCTTCATTTAAATTTTTTAATTATCATTATCATTATTTTTAATTTAATTTAATTTTTTTAATTCCATATTTAATATTTTTGTTTCCACTTATTTTACTTTCTTTTCTAGAATGATGATAGGGTGAGTTTTTTTGGCTACTCGTCCCACCAGTGGGGGGAGGGGGTGTTTCCCTCCATGTGTCCTTTTCAAATTCAAGACCACTTGGCCGACCAGGACAAACACATAATTTGTCGGGGGCACCTGTTCTAGATGGGCATAAGCTCTGTTTGGCACCAAAAGTGAGAAGTTTCCTTCTTCCACATTGCCAGATGAGCCAGCTGGACTCCCAAAATGCCAGACAAGATGGACAAACCAAGTCGACTGGACCTTTTAGACGGGCAAATCAATCCAATCAAGTCCTTAGGATTTTTGACATACGTGGTTAACCTTACTTGATGTCTGAGCATCGACCCAGACACCTGACTTCTAAGTGGCGAATGAGACTCCATTTACACCCAAAAGTCAATACCAATTAATTGTTACACACAATTTTAGACATTGACCGACTAAATGGACAATTAGCTGCATGGTTCGATATTTTGGCATGTCAGCAGATGTCACCAATCAGCCGCCCTTATCTAATATGATCGCCCAATCGCCCTAAAGGCAATCATCATTACCAGAAAGGTTAGAGTGCATAGTCAACACTATAATGACGGTGCCATCGACTCTATATAAACCCCTCAAAAAGCACGAACGAGGTATGCACGTACATACACTCATTCTCTCCCACAAAATAGTTAGAGCTATCCTTGTTTTACTTAAACTTTGGAGGGGAGTGCCCGGACCACCCGTCCGGACATCTTTTTGTGTAGGGAAGAAGTCCGTCCAACTTCAGTGCAATTGGACGAACTTCTCAAGAAGCACAAATAAGGGAAGAAGTCCGCCTGACTCTTGTGGAACTGGACGGACCTGACTCCAGTTGGGAATGACACCAACACTACCCTTAATAAATAAGATTTAGGATGAATAGAATCAAGTTAATAGTGAGTTCGAGATTTTTTTTAAACAAAATATTTTTAATCATTCATAAATTTTAAAAAACTCACGTACCCGAAATTGAAAATTAGGGTAGAAAATTAACCCTCCTCGATTGGCGTAAGTTTAAAAGAGCCCTAGTTGTAACCCTAGAGTCAATTTGTTTGGTTGTATCCTTATAAGTTGTTTGCTCCACTTCTCTCTAACAAGGCCTTCATGGTATACTTTTGAACTCTTATTACTGAATTAATATTCACCAATCAACCATATATTTGTCACACCAATAAATATGGTTGTAAAATGATATAAAATTAATGACTAAACAATATAGAAAACTATTTGTTACAGGTAAATATTATGGGTTAGTGTCCTTAAAGATGACTTAGGTGTATTATAAATATAAAGTTATGTCAAAAAAATTATTATGAAACACTCAAAACAGCTGTGTTGAGGAGTGGTGAGAGCTACGAGGTGGAGAAACAATTCAAAGGGATGTTCAAATCTAGTAAGCAACTTAACTAATTAATTACTACGACAAAAATCTTAAGAACAAATCTAAGAGACTAAACTATGTCCGTTGGCGTAAGTTTATCTCCTCAATCTGACCTCCAAACAAATGTCTTATTAAAAATTCCCTCGTGGTCCACCAAAGATTTTATTTCAAATGTCTGTAGCTGCATGTTCTAAAACATATCCGTTGGCGTCAGTTTATCTCCTCAATCTGACCTCAATCCATGCTCTTAGAACAAAGAACGTTGCCTCTACAACTCCCGGCGGATCCTATGAGATGCTGCTTCAGTTTATCTCCTCAAACAGATCAACTGAAGGCAACTCTCTTTCTATAAATTTCCCTCCTCATATGACCACTATGAAGCAAGCTCAGCCAAGCATTGGATAACAAGCACGTTGTTTCTTCAAGGTCTCAATCTTCTCTTCACAGCTTGCTTTCACTGGGGAGAGCTTCCCTGGTTTTTTTGGAGTCATTGTATTTATTTATTTGTTTTCTTATAGTATATTTCATGGAAGCAGCTTTATTGGTTTAATTTCTTCCATCTATGCAGGGAAATCCGTAATGGGAACACAACAGCAGACAACTGGGTTGGAGACACGGCCATGGACCGAAGAAGAAGACCAGAAGGTCATTGAATGTAAAACCAAAAATCCCAATAAATATTGGCTAGAAATCGCAAAGGAGGCTGCGCCAACGCGGAGTTCTCCAAGTTGTAGGGAGAGGTGGGAAAAGCATTTGAAGAATAACCATTGAGTTTGCTCCATGGTCATGAAAATAAACCTGGGCTTCGTATTATGATGAAGGGTTAGACCCATTAATTTCTGCATAATATAATGGTTGGCTTATGGTACTCACCGATGAAATTATTCATCTTATAATAAACATGTGTTTTCTATTATGTTGAAGAGTTGAAGGGTTAGATCCATGACTTGTGACCATCCATTTGAAGGAAATAGAACAAATAAAACCTCAACTGTGAACGACATAAAAAGACTAAAAAGTAATTTCGCATACAATAAAAAATAAAATAAGTGTAAATAAATCCACCATTCTTACATTATTAGTTTTTAAATTTATTTATAGTTTTAATTATATTATTAAAGAGTTTATAGCTCAAAAAAATAAAAAATAAAAAATAAAAGAAAAGAAAAAGAGATAATGAGTATAGAGCACCATTCTTATAACCACTTTCAAGATAAAAATCTAAAGCCATTAGTGGCTTTTGATTATTATAAACAACAAAAAATAAAGTCTAAATAGCTTAAATTACTTTTAATATTGATTTTTGAAATATTTTGGTCAACCAATTGAAATAAATTTATAAAATTTCAAATACCATTTGTTTAACATGACTTAAGTATGTTGTTTCAGAATGTAAATAAAAAAATATTTTTTATTATTTATAATAAAAAAGTATAATTTCATACATTTATATGAAAAAACACCATAAAATAGGAACTTAAATTTATAAAATACGAATTTTAAATAGCTATCTAAAAATAATTAACATTTTATATACTTTTTGGTTTAAACACTTTCTTTTAATAATATAGATACTACTTTTGACCATTTTAAATACTAGCTTTGACCAATAAGTACATATATGAAACTTAAATTATTATAAGGGTATGGAAACCATTTTTTCCTTTATAATTTTCAATTTGCCAAATATGTTCTCGACTCAACTATTCTTTTTATTATTATTAAAAAACAAAACCTATTAAGAAAGAATAAATCAATTGTCAATACTTACAATTAAAAGCAATTTATGTATTTAAAAGGCTTGAATGTACGCTAAGGTAATATACGGGTTTGTAACTGTTTTTGAGAATTAAAAAAAAAAAATAGCAAAACGTGTCTGAAAATTAAAAAAAATAAAAAACAATATTATTTTCTTGAAAATAGAAAATAGGATATTTTCTAAACACATATTTTTGTTGTTTTTACTTGTTTCCTTATGTGGTTGTTTTAAAAACATATTATTCTAGAAAATATAAAAAAAACTGTGCTTGAAAACTTTTAAATAATGTTCAAAACCGTTCCTGAACTGACCCTACTTTTTCCACCATGGCAACTTCTTCACCTCTTTATTGTATCAAGCTAGGTTTGTTATATTGAATCCTTTCATCTCCATGGACTTGGTTTGCATGTAACAGACCCTACTCCAACACTCCCCTGTCTTCCTAATCCTCAAGCACCCACTTTCAATTCTTTTTTTTTCCTAATTGTTTGAATTGCTTTTACTTTTCCAAAAATGTTGAAGGAAAAGAACAAACCTTTTAAGACATAGAAATGTTAGGAGTTTCATTTTGTTTTTGGGTTCATAGCAAACCGATTAATTTTTCACTTGTTATTTAGTCTAAGAGAGGCTACAGTTGAAGACACCAATTCTATCTAGCCCTGCAAGGTCTGGGATATCTCTTCGACTTATATAGCCCTGCAAACTTCGCCCCGGTATTTTCCTTCGAATTGGATGGTTACAAATCCAAAGTAGCAATCGTTGACACCTTTCTCCTCAGACCTCTTTTTAAGAAAAAAAGACTAGTTGTCTATTTCTTATTACAATTTCATCCATGAGTACAATAAGTCAACCATTACATTAATGGCTCTAACCCTTCAACATAATACAAAAAGATGGGTTCATGATCATGGAGCATACACATATATTCTCTACTAGTCTCATAATCGGAAAGTTCTGCCGATTTCTGGTGACTTGTTCAGTTGGCATGAACTCGTTCTCCACTAGGCTGAAACCGGTCCAGAAATCCAAGGCTGAAAGTAATCTCCGCCGAAATTGGTCTCATTTGGATTAACGTTGGGAATCAAAGAACCAAACTCGGCAATCAAAGACTCAAGCTCATCTCCCTCGACAGAGTGATCGATAATCTCATCATCCCTAAGAAATTCTAGGTAGCTAGGCTTCTGAAGCAAGGATTGACGAGTTCTTGTGAATCTGAAATGGGTGTAGGAATGGAGCTTGCGTTTGAAATATTCTGATGAGTACTTATCCCAAGCTTCTTCACTTGGTTGTTCCAGCTGTCGGTCCTGGAAGATGATTTTTTGCCATAAATGCCCGGCTCAAACTCAAACTGACCATACTATCATATCATAATGGAAAAATATGAGTATGAGGATTCTCATTACCTATTCCCATAAAGCCGCTGCAGGCGGGTAATGGTATTGTCTTCCGTCAGACTGTTATTCCACCTCTCCCTACAACTCTTGCCACTCCTCTCCAGCCCTGCCAGCATTGCGATATTTGGCCAAGATAGATGGGGATTTCTGCTTTTATATTCAATGAGCTTATGGTCTTCTTCTTCGGTCCATCGCGGTCTCTGCTCCTCTGGTCTTGCCATCATGGATTTCCCTGCAAAGATGGAAGAAATCAACCCAATAAATTTTCCATCAAACATACTACTGCTTAAAAACCAGCGAAGCCCCATTGAATAGCAAGCTGTGAAGAGAAGATTGAGACCTTGAAGAAACAATGTGATTGTTATCCAATGCTTGGCTGAGCTTGCTTCATAGTGGTTAATTTTGGGAGGGAAATTTATACAAGAGAGTTGCCTTCGGTTGATGATCCGTTTGAGGAGATAAACGGAAGCCATCTCATTGAGGACACATGCTTTATGTCAGTTTGAGTTCGAAATTCTATCATTGGAGACAATGGGGTCCGCCACGGGTTGTAGAGGCAACTTTGTATGTTTTAAGAGCATGGACTTGGGTCAGATAGAGGAGATAAACTGACGTCAACATACAGCTACAGAACTTTTAAAATAATGTCTTTGGTGGACCACCACAAGGGAATTTTTAATAGGAATTGTGTTCTCAGAACGAGGAGGTAAACTGACGTCAACATATAGCTACAGAACGAATCGTGTTCTCAGGTCAGATCGAGGAGATAAACTGACACAAAAGTGTAGGGAATTAAACCGAATTCCCAACCCGTGAGAAACAAAAATTAGAGAAAACACACGCCAAAGAAAAACAATCACACGCACAAGACAGTATTTACGTGGTTCGGCAATTTGCCTACGTCCACGGAGTTGCAGGGATATCACTATTATCAGGGAAGAATTCAGAGTACAACCTGGCGGCTACAATATTCTCTCTATATATATAACACGGCAACCCCACCACACTAAAAAACCCTAATTACAAAATGTGGTCCCACAATGGGCTAAATGGGCCCAACAAGCCTCAATAAATCTCCCATTAAAAAGCCATGCAATAATATTCGGGTCGGGTCGTCAAATTGGATCAAACAAAACTAGGCTCCACAAAGCCCAACAAATCTCCCACTTAGAGACTAGTCCAATCACCAACATCAAACCGCTATCCTCCAAGAAACAATCCCTCATCCCTACAACTCATCCTCCTGTCCTCAAGCTAGAAGACCAATTGAAGCTGCGCACAGCTTCAACTTCTCAATAGTGACACCCTTAGTCAACATGTCTGCAGGGTTCTTAGATCCACAAATCTTCTCAAGTATTACCAGTTTATCCTCAACAAGATAATGGATAAAGTGGTATTTTGTTTGTATATGTTTTGACTTTGAATGAAAAGCCGAATTTTTGGCAAGAAAAATTGCACTTTGACTGTCACTGTGTAGAATGCCCATCTCCTGCTTCTTACCCAATTCATCTAAGAAACCATGTAGCCAAATCATCTCCTTTCCAGCTTCAGTTGCTGCAACATACTCAGCTTCTGTAGTAGACAAAGTAACAATCTTCTGTAGATTTGAAACCCATGATATAGCTGTACCACCTAGAGTAAAAACAAACCCAGTAGTACTCTTTCTACTATCAATATCACCAGCAAAATCAGCATCTACATAACCCTGCAATTTCAAACTTGCACCTGTGAAGCAAAGACATGTATCTAATGAACCCTTCAGATATCTTAGAATCCACTTGACTGCCTCCCAATGCTGCTTTCCAGGCCTACTCATGAATCTGCTCACAACTCCCACTGCATGTGCAATGTCTGGCCTTGTACACACCATAGCATACATCAAGCTACCAATAGCTGAGGCATAGGGCACCTTGCTCATATGGTCCCTTTCTTCTTCTGTCTTCGGTGACTGTTCTTTGCTTAGTTTGAAATGGCTCCCCAAGGGTGTGCTCACTGGTTTAGCTTCATTTATGTTGAACCTGCTGAGAACTTTCTTCACATACTCTGATTGTGAAAGCTTCAATGTACCATTAGCCTTATCTCTAATGATTCTCATACCAAGGATTTGCTTTGCAGTTCCCAAATCCTTCATTGCAAATTGTTTGGACAATTGCTTCTTCAGATTATTAATCTTCTCAATGTCAGACCCTGCAATAAGCATATCATCCACATACAACAGTAATATGATGTAAGAATTGTCAAAAGACTTAACATAGCAACAGTGATCAGCTTCACATCTCTTGAACCCAATTCTATGCATAAAACTGTCAAACTTCTTGTACCACTGTCTAGGAGCTTGTTTAAGGCCATACAAGCTTTTTCTCAGTTTGCAGACTAGATTCTCTTGTCCCTGAACAATGAACCCTTTTGGCTGAATCATGTAAAGGTCTTCCTCCAAGTCACCATGAAGGAATGCTGTCTTCACATCTAACTGCTCAAGATGTAAGTTTTCTGCAGCCACCATTCCTAGTACAAGTCTGATTGTTGACATTTTCACAACTGGAGAAAATATCTCTGTGTAGTCAATGCCCTCCTTCTGCTGGAACCCTTTAACAACTAATCTGGCCTTGTAACGTTTACTACCATCATGCTCATTCTTTATTCTGTATACCCACTTGTTGTGCAAAGCCTTCTTTCCTACTGGCAATTCAGTCAATTCCCATGTCTGATTCCCTAACAAGGAATCCATCTCATCCTTCATGGCTAACTCCCACTTGCTTGAATTCTCATTTTGCAAGGCTTCATCATAACACTCTGGCTCACCGCCATCAGTCAACAGGAGATAATTTAAAGCAGGTGAATAACGCTGCGGAGGTCTAATGTTCCTGGAAGATCTGCGAACTTCAACTACAGGTGTACTCAGATCTACCTGTGAATTTACATTCTCCTTATCTTCTTCACCCCCCTTCTGGACAGTACTTTCAGTCAATTCATCTAAGTTGACAAACTTAGATTTCTTTTGATCTATCTCTGTAACATCTGACACTACAGTTGACCTGTCCTTGTACATAACCTGTTCATTAAATATCACATTTCTACTTCTGATGATTTTCCTGTTTTGTTCATCCCAAAACCTATAGCCAAATTTCTCATCACCATAGCCAATGAAAAAACATATTTTTGACTTTGCATCAAGTTTGCTACGAGCATCAGAATCAATATGAACATAAGAAACACAACCAAAAACTTTTAAATGTGAAAACTTCACCTCTTTACCGCTCCAAACCTCCTCAGGAAGTCTGAATTCCATGGGAACTGATGGTCCTCGGTTTATCAGGTAAGCTGCAGTGCTAACAACATCAGCCCAAAAAGTTTTTGGTAGTCCAGCATGCAACCTCATACTTCTAGCACGCTCATTGAGAGTTCTGTTCATGCGCTCAGCCACACCATTCTGCTGTGGTGTCCCAGGAATGGTCTTCTCCATCCTAATTCCCTGTGCAGCACAATACTCATTGAACCCTCCATCTATGTACTCTCCTCCATTATCTGACCTCAAACATTTTACTTTCAAACCTGTTTCTGTCTCAACCATGGCCTTCCACTTCTTAAAAGTTTCAAATACATCAGATTTATTTTTCAGAAAATAAACCCATACCTTTCTACTTGAGTCATCAATAAAAGTGATGTAGTACCTTGAACCTCCTAGGGATGCAACCGGAGAAGGCCCCCACAAATCAGTGTGTACTAGTTCCAATTTTTCAGCCTTCGGTGTCCTGCCAGTTTTCAAGAAGCTTACCTTTTTTGTTTTCCTAAGATGCAACTTTCACACATGTCAAAATCAATGGATTTCAATTCTGGTAGTTTTCCTTTTGACAACAGCATCTTCATCCCTTTCTCACTCATGTGACCAAGTCTACGATGCCATAGGCTTGTATCACTACTTGCATCAGCAACTGCAATTGTGTCTCTTGGACATGAGGTCATATACAAAGTACCAGTCTTCTTTCCACGAGCCAATACCCTAGCTCCCTTTGTAACCTTCCAAGTACCACCAACAAATAGTATTGCATGTCCTTCATCATTAAGTTGTCCAACAGAAATTAGATTCCTCCTCAGGTCAGGAATATGTCGAACCTTCTCCAGTAACCAAACAGACCCATTGGGCAACGATATCCGGACGTCTCCCAGACCCACAACATCCAAGGCTGAACCATTAGCCAAATACACCTTACCAAAATCACCTGCAACATAATTCTGTATGATTTCTCGGTGTGGAGTGGTATGAAACGAAGCTCCTGAATCCAAAACCCAATCATCAAGTGGACTGTCTACTGCAAGAAGTAATGCATCATGTACCTCTTCTGTTACAACATTAGCAGAATCATCTTCATTCTTCTTCTTAGGGCTTTTGCATTGCCTTTTAAAGTGACCTGTTTTCCCACAATTCCAGCATTGTACTTGTTGGCCTGATCTAGATTTGCTTCTGTTCCGATTAGAATTTCTGGAATTTGATCTACCCCGATTTGAATATCTGTCATTACCTTTGCCTCTTGTCTCAAGGTTTAGGGCAGAACCAGATCCTGAGGTTTCACCTGCATCTCTTCGGCGAATCTCCTCAGCCAGAATTAAATCTCGTATATCATTGTACTTGAGCTTTTCCTTTCCCGTAGAATTGCTTACTGCCATCCTCATTGCCTCCCAACTGTTTGGCAAAGAAGCCAAGACGATCAGAGCACGAATCTCATCATCAAAATCAATTTCTATAGACGACAATTGATTTGTGATTGTATTAAATTCATTCAGATGTTGTGCTACTGATGCATTCTCTGTCATCTTCAAATTGAACAACTTCTTCATCAGATGCACCTTATTGTTTGCGGACGGCTTTTCATACATATCGGACAAAGCCTTCATCAAATCTGCTGTGGTCTTCTCCTTTACAACATTATGTGCAACAGACCTAGACAGAGTTAACCTAATAACTCCTAGAACCTGTCTGTCAAGAAGCGCCCATTCCTCAGCCTTCATACTCTCAGGTTTTGTCCCCAAAAGAGGCAGATGCAATTTCCTCCCATAGAGATAATCTTCAATCTGCATCCTCCAATACGCAAAGTCTGTGCCATCAAACTTTTCTATTCCAGACGCCTTTCCTGCTTCCTCTGCCATTGCTCCCACTCAAACCTAACCCTAGGCTCTGATACCAGTTGTAGGGAATTAAACCGAATTCCCAACCCGTGAGAAACAAAAATTAGAGAAAACACATGCCAAAGAAAAACAATCACACGCACAAGACAGTATTTACGTGGTTCGGCAATTTGCCTACGTCCACGGAGTTGCAGGGATATCACTATTATCAGGGAAGAATTCAGAGTACAACCTGGCGGCTACAATATTCTCTCTATATATATAACACGGCAACCCCACCACACTAAAAAACCCTAATTACAAAATGTGGTCTCACAATGGGCTAAATGGGCCCAACAAGCCTCAATAAATCTCCCATTAAAAAGCCATGCAATAATATTCGGGTCGGGTCGTCAAATTGGATCAAACAAAACTAGGCTCCACAAAGCCCAACAAAAAGGACATAGTTTAATCACGTAGACTTGTTCTTAGGATTTTGGATTTTTCTCTTAGAAACTATATACCAATCTGACACCGACGAATAGAGCGGTTTTATTGGAACGAACATGCGAGAGGACAAAAAGGCACTTTGATGTTCCGATTTCAATTTTCAATCATAAAAGGTTCAAAAAGTTGGAAAGTCCAAAAGTAGACCATATAAAATCAACATCGGTTTCAAACCCACATTTTCTTTAGCTCTTTTTCTCCCGTTTGCATCCGACATCCTACTCATCCGTCCCATCAATACTTCCCTTTTTAACTTCCTCGATGTGGACAAAAAGGTTACGGTAACACAGAGTTTGATGCCAAACTAAGCTTTTTTGAAAAAAAAAAAAAAAAAAAACCTAATCATACGTTCTTTCCGTATCAACATCTCCGTATAATTATTTTTTTTTATAACAAAATCATAATCGATGATTATGATTTTAGCTCTGACAATGATATTTACTCATTATGATTTTATTATAAAAAAAATAATGAAATAAAGTTAAAAGATTATTTTAATAAATATTTTAAAAAACAATTTAGATGTGAAATATTCTTTTTACAAAAAGATTACTGTTTTGATAAATTCCTGACACAAATTCTCACAAAATCATCATTTTCTTTAAAAGGAAATTACCGTATATGTTAGAAAATATCCCAAATTTCTAATTAGTATAGATTATTTTTTTTACAAAGAATATTGTATAAAATATTTTTAAATTGATATATTATTATAATATTATACTTGTAAAAATAAGGAGGATTATTGAAAATATCTATATAAATATTCTAAATTATGAAGGGAAAAAGTTATGAGATAGAGATGAGCTTACAAAGACTATATGAGATGGATAGAGATGTGAGGAGCTTATAAAAACTATACGAGAGATATGAAAAAGAACGAGAGGTACACGGTGGAGCAAGATGGTTCACGGTTGAATAGGGATACGAAGAGTGGGGAAACATGAGATATTTCGAGAACCCAATAATTATATCTGATTTTGTCATCTGTAATATTCTGATTCTGTAATATTCTGGTTTTATAATTTGTTTAATGTTCTCTATTGTATATTAGAATGATTATCTCTCATCCGTGGATGAAGACATGATTGTCAAACCACATTAAAATGTCATGTACCATTTGTGTTGATCATTTTTTCTTTGTGTTTGATTAATGATGTTAGCATCGAAGCTTCCGCTCACGTAATAGTATATAAACATGAAAAAAAGAAAAAGAAAGAAAGAAAAAAAAAAAGCAAACTAGCCGTGAAATTACATAGGCATCATGCACCACATAAATTTTTTTTTTCTTGAAGTTTAAATTTTGACTTTTAATGTACATATATTTTGAAAGAAATAATCCTATATATATGCACTCCAAAATTACTATCTAAAGCTCCTCTCCTCCCAACAACTACCGAAATGTTTTCCTTTTCTCATTTACACACGACAACTCAAAAGGTTGTCTCTTATTTTTATTTTATTTTAAAAAACATTGACATGTCATAATCAACCATGTCATATGATTTTTCCTTTTTTATTTTTTTATTCCTTCGTTAATACCTCCACTTTTTTGTTTTTTGGTTTTTTGTTTTATTTTTTAATGTGTTGATTTTATAAAATCTTTTTAATTTTGTTTTTTTTTTTTAACTATTTCATCTTTCTATATTTATTGATTTTAATTATTTATGAATATTTTAAAGACAAAATAACAATACATAATAAATAATTAATGAGAATAAATTTAATTTTAAAATAAATACATAACGAACAAATTTAAAAGTTTACAACATAAGATTTCTATATTTTTACTAAATAAAATATTTATTTATTTTATACATTTTATGAGATTGTTATATTATTTTATTATTTATATTTTTAGAAATTTTAAATTTTTATATGCAAATCAGAGTCAATGACAATAGTTTTAGTTTTTTGCTCATGGATCTAAATTGATCGTAGATTTAACTTTCTTTTTGGTTAAATTATTTAACATTTCTAATTATATAAGATAAAAACTTGATTGTTGTTCTAACATTTTACTTTATTAAAATTTTTAATTTTTAATTTATATAAAATAAAATAAAATAAAATATATTTTTCATAAAAAGTTATAGTTAATAATTTATATTAATTTCTCTTAATTTTATTAAAAATTAAAATTTTTACATGTTGAAATTGTGCACCTTTCAAGTTTGAGCAATTTGAATAGCACTTTTGTAGTTACAATACATAGGAGTAGGATAAGAAAGAGAAACACCCATATCAACAAGTAACCAACATAACCAAACTATCTCAGTGGTGGTAAATACCATAATATGATACTCAACTTCTGTGAAATGATAGTCTGTTTTTGTTCTTCCAAGAAATAAGGGAATCCCTAAAAAAATGTATAAAATCTAGTTGTAGACTTGTGATCTTCAAGATCATTGATTCAATCAACATCAGAATATGCATGCAACTCTTAAAAAAGAAGTAGATGGAAATAAAAGACTGTGAAATATAATGCCTCGGAGATACTATAGAACACAAAGACAACAACTCAATGAATTGTAGTAGGAGAAGCAACAAATTGACTAACATTATGAACAACATAAGTAACGTTCGAACGTGTAATGGTGAGATATACCAAGTTGCCAACAATAGTACGATATAAAGTAGGTTCTAGCAAGGGGTTGCCATCAGAAGAAGAATACTGAACATTAACTTCAAGAGCAGTATCAATAAGGTGAGCATGATCGAGAATATCAATTATGTACTTCGATTGTGAAAGAAGATTACCTTTTGGAGAAGAAACTACCTCAATGCCCAAAAAGTATTGTATAGAGCCCAGATCCTTCATTTTAAAATGGGAAGTCAAATATGATTCCAACACTATAATCTTATCAACATCATCACCTATAATAATTATGTCATCAACATATAGAGAAAGAAGAATACAAAAGAGTGTAGGATCATGATGGCTAGGTGAAAGCCAAGAAAAATAAGCATATCAGAGAACTTTGCAAACTAAGCACAATGTGTTTGTTTGAGACTATATAAAACTTTTTTAAGCTTGCAAACTTCTCTAAGATTATGAGAAACACTAGGAGGGAGGACCATATAGACTTTTTCTTGAAGATCACCATTCAAAAAGACATTTTCAACATCCAACTGAGATAAAAGTGCATAAGTAATTATAATAAAAGTACAAACTGCAGTCATCTTTGTAATAAAAGTAGAAGTTTCCTCATGATCCATGCCATACCATTGAAAAAATCCCTTAGCAACCAATCAGGCTTTGTACTACTTAATTGAACTGTCAAAATTAGTTTTGATTTTATAGAGCTAATGACTATTGCATTCTAACCAAGTGGTAAATGTACCAGACCCCAAGTATTAATCTTATGAAAAGCAAAATGTTCCTCAATCATAGAAGCTAAAAATGATGTAAAAGAATTTGAATAAGAGGAATAAATAAAATATGGTAATCGATTAGACTTATGAAGATGTTGAAAAGAATGTGGGAGAAGAGGATCCGTAGTCTCAAAATGTGCTAGAGTAGCCATATGAAGAGAGAAAGGAGCATGGTGATCAAGAACTAAAGTATTAGTATCTATATGAAAACTATTTATATCATCCAAGAAAAGATCAATGTGAATAAGCTTAGATTTAAAGACATTATGAGACTTAGCATGAATAAAAAATAAAAGTATATGCTCAAAGAAGAAAACATGATGAGAAACATATAATTTATGACTAATCAAATCAAAGCAACAATATCCCTTTTGACTGTCATCATATCCTAGAAAAAACAAATGACAGAACGAGAAGATAACTTACTACACTTTGCACAAGGATGAAAAACAAAGTAAGTACAACAAAAAACTCTTAACGAAGAGTAATTGGGAGCATAGCCATGCAACTTTTCAAATGTGACAAACCAAAGGTGTAACAAAACCAATCTTACGTTCTTTCCGTATCAACATCTACGTATTATTAATTTTTTTTTTATAACAAAATCATAATTGATGATTGCGATTTTAGCTCTAACATTGAAAGGATATTTACCGATTATGGTTTTATTATAAAAAAATAATGAAATAAAGTCAAAAGATGATTTTAATAAATATTTTGAAAAACCATTTAGATGTGAAATATTCTATTTTTTTTTTTTAAGGATTGCTTTTTGGATAAACTCCTAACACAAATTCTCACAAAATCATCATTTTCTCAAAAAGAATATTACCGTATATGTTAGGAAATGTCCCAAATTCCTAATTAGTATAATTTTTTTTTTTTATAAAAAATATTGTATAGAATATTTCTAGGTTGATATATTATTGTAATATTAGACTTCCTTATAAAATAAGGAAGATTGTTAAAATTCTCTATAAATATTCTAAGTCATGAAGGGAAAAAGTTATAAGATAAAATATGAGCTTATAAAGACTATACGAGTTGGATAGAGATATGAGAAAGAACAAGAGGTATCCTGTGGAATGAGAGGGCTCGTGGTAGGGTAGGGATACAAAAAGTGGGGAAAATGTGATGTTTCAAGAACCCAATAATTGTATATGATTCTGTCCTTTATAATGTTCTAGTTCTATCATCTGTAATGTTCTCTATTGTATATTGGAATGATTATCTCTCATTCATGGATGAAGACATGGTTGCCGAACCACGTTAAAATCTCATGTACAGTTTCTGTTGTTGATTAACAATGTTTGCATCAAAGCTTTGCTAATGTAACATAATATAAACATGAAAAAAAGAAAAGGAAAGAGAAAAAAAAAAACAAACTAGCCATGAAATTACATGGGAGTTTATAAAATCATGTGCCGCCTAATTTTTTTTTCCTTGAAGCTTAAATTTTGACTTTTAATGTACATATATTTTGAAAGAAATAATCCTAGCAATATGCACTCAAAATTACTATCCAAAGCTCGTCTCCTCTCGAAATGTTTTCCTTTTCTCATTTACACATGACAACTCAAAGATTTGTCTCTTATTTTTATTTTATTTTAAAAAACATTCACATGTGATAATCAACCATGTCATATGATTTTTCATATTTTATTTTTTTATTCCTTCAGTAATACCTCGACCTTTTTGTTTTTTGTTTTTTTTAATGTGTTGATTTTATAAATCTTTTTAGTTTCCATCTTTTTCTCTATTTCATCTTTCTATATTTATTGGTTTTAATTATTTATGAATATTTTTAAGACAAAATAATAATACATAATAAATAATTAATGAGAACAAATTTAATATAAAAATAAATACATAATGAACAAATTTAAAAATTTAGAACATAATATTTTCTATATTTTTGCTAAATAAAATATTTATTATTTTATAAAATTTATTACATTGTTATATTATTTTATTATTTATATTTTTAAAGATTTAAATTTTTATATGGAAATCAGAGTCGATGACAATAGTTTTAGTTTTTTGCTCATGGATCTAAATTGATCATAGTTTTAACTTTCTTTTTGGTTAAATTATTTAATATTTCTAATTATATAAGATAAAAACTTGAGTGTTGTTCTAACATTTTACTTTATTAAAATTTTTTAGTTGTGATTTATATAAAATAAAATTTATTTTTCATATAAAGTTGTATTTAATCATTTATATTAATTTCTCTTAATTTTATTAAAAAATAAAATTTTTACATGCTGAAATTGAGCACCTTTCAAGTTTGAGCAATTTGAATGTACTTTTGTAGTTACAATACATAAGAGTAGGACAAGAAAGAGAAACATCCATATCAACAAGTAACGAACATAACCAAATCGTCTCACTGGTGGTAAATGCCATAATATGATACTCAACTTCTGTGGAAGATTGAGAAATGATAGTTTGTTTTTGTTCTTCCAAGAAATAAGGGAATTCCTAAAAAAATGTAGAAAATATAGTGGTAGACTTGTGATCTTCGAGATCATTGGTTCAATTAGCATCAAAATATGCATGCAACTCTTAAAAAAGAAGTAGATGGAAATAAAAGACTTCGGAGATACTACAGAACACAAAGACAACAACTCAATGAACTATTGTAGGAGAAGCAACAAATTGACTAACATTATAAACAACATAAGTAATGTCCGAACGTGTAATGGTGAGATATGCCAAGTTGCCAACAATAGTATGATATAAAGTAGGTTCTAGCAAGGGGTTGCCATCAGAAGAAGAATACTGAACATTAACTTTAAGAGTAGTATCAATAAGGTGAGCATGATCGAGAATAGCAATTATGTACTTCTATTGTGAAAGGAGATAACCTTTTGGAGAAGAAGCTACCTCAGTACCCAAAATGTATTGTATAGAGCCCAAATCCTTCATTTTAATATGGGAAGTCAAATATGATTTCAACACTATAATCTTATCAACATCATCACTGTTGGAATCCATGGAACGATTAATGGCAAAAAATAGAAAAAACAAGAAAGAAGAACACGAAGATTTAACGTGGTTCGGCTAATTGCCTACGTCCACAGGAACAAGGAAAGAAGATTTTCACTATATATCAAATTAGAGTTACATAAAAGGGTATTTATACTAACCCTTAGGAATGAAATTCCAAAAATACCCTTAAACCGTACCACGCCCCCCGCACCCCCAACTTATCGTTCGCCCACAACAATAGAAATACAAGCCTGAATGGCACATGCCATCGCTCCAGCATTTGCCCCTTTTTCTCCATATGTCTTTCGCTCAAATATGAGCCATATACTACAACAATCACCTATAATAAATATGCCATCAACATATAGAGAAAAGAAGAATACAACCAATAGAGGTGTAGTACTTTAAAAAGAGTGTAGCATCATGATGACTAGGTGAAAGCCAAGAAAAATAAGCACATCAAAGAACTTTGAAAACCAAGCACAAGGTGTTTGTTTGAGACTGTATAAAACTTTCTTAAGCTTGCTAACTTTTCTAAGATTATGAGAAACACTAGGAGGAAGGACCATATAGACTTCTTCTGAAGATCACCATTCAAAAAGACATTTTCAATATCCATTTGAGATAAGAGTACATAAGTAATTATAATAAGAATAAAAACTATTGTCATCTTTGTAATAAAAGCAGAAGTTTTCTCATGATCCATACCATATTATTGAGGAACTCCCTTAGCAACCAATCAGGTTTTGCACTGCTTAATTGAACCGTCAGAATTAGTTTTGATTTTATAGGCCTAATGAGAACCTATTGCATTCTTGCCAAGTGGTAAAGGTACCAAACCCCAAACATTAATCTTATGAAAAGAAAAAAGTTCCTCAATAATAGTTTGCTACCAAAAAAGATCAAGAATAACTTCTTTATATGATAGAGGCTCAGAATGATTGTGAATAGAAGCTAAAAATGATGTAAAAGAATTTGAATAAGAGGAATGAATAAAATATGGTAATGAAGTAGACTTATGAAGACGTTGAAAAGAATGTAAGGAAAAGGATCCATAGTCTTAAAAGGTGCTAGAGTAGCCATATGAGGAGAGAAATGAGCATGATGATCTGGAACTAAAATATCAGCATCTATATGAAAACTATTCATATCATCCAAGAAAATATCAATGTGAACAAGTTTAGACTTAAAGACATTATGAGACTCAATAGGAATAAAAAATAAAAGTATATGCTCAAAGAAGAAAACATGATGAGAAACATATAATTTATGGCTAATCGAATCAAAGCAATGATATCCCTTTTGACTTTCATCATATCCTTAAAAAAAAATATGACAGACAAGAAGATAATTTGCTATGCTTTGCACAAAGACGAAGAACAAAACAAGTACAACAAAAAACTCTTAAGGAATAGTAATTAGGAGCATAGACATACAACTTTTCAAATGTGACAAACCAAAGGTGTGGGATTAGGGAATTTTATTAATTAAGTGAACTATAGTAAAAATTGATGTCCCTCCCCCACAATTCAATAGGAATGCATGTAGACAATAAAAGAAAATGAGCAATTTCAATAATATGCCTATGTTTCCTTTTAGTGACAACATTTTCTATGGGGTGTGGTATAAGATATGTGGTAAATAGTTCCATGTGAAACAAGTAATTCCAAAAATGCATTAGAAGTATACTCTCTATCATGCCCCAAGACCCGCTCCAAGGGTGTAACAATCATTTCACACTTTAAGCCCGAAAGCTCAAAACGTAAATTAAAATCGAACATTTAAACAATGTCTAAAATAAGAGTTTAAACAAAAAGTCCTAATAATGCCAAAATCTTATCCTAATCATCACTCCTCGCCCGAATCGATAGTACCTGAAAAATTGTCAACGAAGAGGAATGACCTTAAAGCACAATAAAGAATATTAATACAATTTCATAGATTAAATATTTTCAATTATGATGCAAATAGGAGATATAGTGTATAATTATTTTTATAAAAACTTTTGGGTTCAACATGATAATACATTCAAAACTTTCAACCAAACATTTTCATATTTATATCAAAATAATTTTATATCAAATCCAAATCAAATACATTCAAAACATTTTTACTTTGGTTATCCAATAACAAATGGTGCTTAGTTAAGTGAGACTTTACAAATGAGTGACTAACTTTAAATTTGTTTCTTTTAAGGTAGACAGAACCAAACACTATTGGTGCTAGTAACCTCTAACCAAACCTAAAGAGGCTAAGGTCTAAATTAATTACATTCCTCACCATGAAATCTAAAGTCAACTATTATATATATCCCAATGACAAGGGTTGAAAAGTCAACATTTATATCGCATTGATTAGGGTTAGAGAAACCATAGTCAAACACTTTGTTTTATTTATTCAAACTTACAAAAACATAATATCTCCATATTTTTTGTTATAAACAAAAGAAAAAGTTATAACATATTTTACATGCAAAATATATTTGATTCATGCATAAAAACAAATATGACATTTTACACATTTCAAAATAGCATGTAAAAAGAAAATTATTTTATTTTATCAAATCTGCATTAATTTCCCTTACTTCAAAGAAGCACTTTAAAACCTTGAAAAAAATTAATCTTGAAGAATCTATTCCTCACCTAACATAACTGTTGATTTTCGTGCAATGATTCTTGGTGAAAATTAGAGAAAAACGAAAAGAAAACACACAAATTTAACGTGGTTCAATAGATTGTCTACGTCTATGGGAATAGGGAAGAAGACTTTCACTATATCTCATTTAGGGTTACATAAAAGGGTATTTATACTAACCCTTAGGTATTGAAAATTCCAAAAATACCCTTGAACCATACCGCGGAGGAGCGTTGCCCCCCTGCATCCCCCAACTATCGTTCACCCTTTTTTTTTTCCATATGTTTTTCATTCGATATGAGCCACATACTACAACAATAACAAAAAAAATTGTTATTACTATTTATCTAAAAAAATTATAAGTTTGACAATTCTAAAATTTTTTATATATTAATATTATTATTTTTTATTATAAATATTAATTTAAGTAATCTATTCCTTATTTAAGTAGAATTAATGAGCTTCTAATTTATATAAAAATATTTCCCCAATTTGTTTCTAAGAATATA
Source organism: Vitis riparia (assembly GCF_004353265.1). NCBI lineage: Eukaryota > Viridiplantae > Streptophyta > Magnoliopsida > Vitales > Vitaceae > Vitis > Vitis riparia. The sequence continues at coordinate 1,876,049 of NC_048446.1, forward strand.
TATAGCTAATTTAATTAAAGTACAATCTTATTTCATTTATTAAATTCTATTTGAAGTTAACAATTTAATTAATGAGTTCTCAAAGTTAATTAGTTTTTTTTAAAGAACTTTTCCTTAATTATTTAAATTAAATCTTTCCAAAACCTATTATTATTTTTATTTATTTAAATTAAATTTCTCTAAAACATTTATTTGCATTTTCTCCTCCAATCACTATAATTGTTTATCAAAAGTGGTTCGTACTAATTTTTATTTTTAATATTTTTTTTCTCTCCCAACCCAACATGCAAATAATCTAAACATACTCATAATAGAAAACCTTTTATTCATGAATCTATATCAATATTCCATATTGGAGTCTGAACTCATTTCCTTTTATTGATTATTTAGGTACTCTCACTTTAGGCGAGAAGTGGTAGTTAGAATGAAAATCATTCTCTGTTGGGATTTTTGGTTCAAAGTTTCATTTTGGCTTATTGTTTGAATGTTTAAAAAAAAAAAAAAAAGAGTGACTATTTAAAATTGTTTAAGTTTTTTAGTTTTAACAATGGTTTCAACTTTTATTTTTGGAGCTGAGTTTGGAGGATTGTACTATGTTTTTATTTATTGTATATGTTAATTTAGTAATTGATAACTTTCTTATATAAGATACTTGTTTGAATCATTTATATTTCGAGTTTCCAGGTTTGAAGTGTAAAATAATCATCATGACATTAGAGTAGATATTGGGACATGACAAATACAACTAAATGGAGCATTGTCAAAGACAGAAATAAAATAGATATCATTGTTAAAGTATTTGATTCATTAACAAGGTTAGGAATTTTATTATGATATTAGTTTTCATTTTTAGTTTTATTTTTAAATTTATTTACAATTATGAAATTATTTTTATTTTTAGTAAGACTTGAATTTACAAAATAAAAATAAAAAAATTAATTTTAAAATAAATTATCCAATTTTTTTTTTTGTTTTTTTGTTTTTTAACTTAAAAACAGTTTTTAAAATCAAGCAAAAAAACAGTTTGGAGATAGGAAATTAACTAATTTTTTGCTTGCTAGCTTTTCTAGAAACGACAAAAGGAGTTTGCTTAAAGTTCGAAATTTTCCATACCAACTATTATAATTTATTTGGGTGTTAAGATTTTGTTCTAACAGGGCTTGTTGGATGAGAAAGATGGTATACTGGAAATTCAAATCTAGGACGCAACTTATAATAAGTGATATTTTATGGAAATCTAGTATGAGAAATAATTCTAAGTGATACCCAAATCTAGTATGCTACTTATAATAACTAATCAGTAAGAGAAAAATCCTGAGAACAAATCTGGTTGATTAAACTATGTCCGTGGGCGTAAGTTTTGTCTCTTTAGTCTAACCCCAGAACAAATCTTCTATTAAAATTCCCTCTTGTGGTCCACCAAAGATTTTATTTGACATATTTGTGGCTGCATGTTCAAAACCATCTAGAGTTGGCGTCAGTTTTATCTCCTCAAATCTGACCCAAATCCAAGCTCTTAGCGGATCCCATCGTTCTCCAATGAGAAATTTTCAACTCAAAACTGTGCTAAAGGCATCTCTCCTCGATGTGATGGCTTCGGTTTATCTCCTCAAACTGATCACATGAAAGCGACGCTCTTCTATCTATAAAATTCCCTGCGCACATGACCACTATGAAGCAAACTCAGCCAAGCATTGGATATCAATCACATTGTTTCTTCAAGGTCTCAATCTCCTCTTGACAGCTTGCTTTTCAACGGCGCTTCCCTGGTCTTTAAGCAGTCATTGTATTTATTTTTATCGTAGTATATTTCATGAAAAAATTGGGTTAATTTCTTCCATCTTTGCAGGGAAATCCATGATGGCAAGACCAGAGGAGCAGAGACCACGATGGACCGAAGAAGAAGACCGGATGCTCTTTGAATGTAAAAGCAGAAATTTGGATCTACCTTGGCCAAATATAGCAGAGCTGGCAGGGCTGAGCAGGAGTGGTAAGAGTTGTAGGGAGAGGTGGAAAAACCACCTGGATCCTAATGTTAAGAGAGGGAACTTCTCTCAAGAGGAAGACGAAACCATCATCCGCCTCCATTCAAGTCATGAGAATAGGTAATTAATGAGAATGATCCATTATGATATTATATGACAATGTGGTCAGTTTGAGTTTGAGCTAGGAGTTGGTTCATGTGTTGTGTTTCAGCTGGGCATTTATAGCAACTCATCTTCCAGGGGAACCGATAATGCTGTCAAGAACCGCTGGAACAACCATTTGAAGAATAAGCTAATTGGGAGAAGTACTGATCATCAGAATATTCCTGACCCACAAAGTAGCACCGAAGATCAGCCACACGCCACACAACTCTTTCATCTCAACCACAATATTAATCCACACGCAAGCTCAAGCTCCATTCCTTCACCGGTCTCAGCCTCACAAGAAATCGTCAACCCTTGTTCCACTTCTGAATTCGCCTACCCAGAATTTCCAGGGGATATCTTCAGAGTGATGATGAGACTATCCATCACGCTTTCGGGGGAGATTACTTTGCGTTTGAGCCCACACAACTCTTTCATCTCAACTACAATATTGATCCAAACCCAAGCTCAAGCTCAATTACTACACCGGTTTCAGCGTCACAAGAAATCGCCAACCCTTGGTCCAGTTTTGAATTTGCCTACCCATATCTTCCGATTGATCGTGAGACTATCCATCACTCTCTCGGTGGAAATTACTTTGAGTTTGAGCCCACACAACTCTTTCATCTCAACCACAATATTGATCCAAACGCAAGCTCAAGCTTGATTCCTACACCGGTTTCAACATCACAAGATATCGCCAGTCCTTGGTCCAGTTCTGAATTAGCCTACATAGAATTTTCAGGGGGATATCTTCCGAGTGATGATGAGAAAATCCATCACTCTTTCAGGGGAGATTACTCTGAGTTTGAGCCCACACAACTCTTTCATCTCAACCACAATATTGATCCAAAAGCATGCTCAAGCTCGATTCCTACACTGGTTTCAGTCTCACAAGAAATCGTCAACCCTTGGTCCACTTTTGAATTAGCCTACCCAGAATTTCCAGGAGGTTATCTTCAGAGTTATGATGAGACTATCTGTCACTCTTTGGAGGGAGATTACTTTGAGTTTGAGCCCACACAACTCTTTCATCTCAACCACAATATTGATCCAAACGCAAGCTCAAGATCGATTCCTACATCGGTTTCAGCCTCAGAAGAAATCGCCAGCCTTGGTCCATTTCTAAATTAGCCTACCTAGAATTTCCATGGGGATATCTTTCGAGTGATAATGAGACTATCCATCACTCTTTCGGGGGAGATTATTTTAAGTTTGAGCCTTGGATTTCTGGACAGGTTTCAGCCTCACCGGAGAGCGAGTTCATGCCAACTGAGATAGTCACCAGAAATTGGTCCGATTGAAATATATGTATATAGGCGTGTGTGTTTGTTCCATGTTCATGAATCCATCTTATAATAAAGTTGTGTTTAGTATTATGTTTAATTTATTTATTTTTTTCATTTTCTAATTTTTAACATGTATAAAATAATAAAAAATTATCTATATAGTAAAAGAAATTATAAAAATTTATAATATTTATTTATATAAAAGGTTTCGTGATGATTTTGTGAATCCGTATTAAGACCAAAACCTTTTTGTCTCTATCAAAGAAAAAGGAAGTAATTATGAGGCAGATGAGTAGGATGTCGGATAAAGAAAGAACAGAGAGGGAGAGTGAAAGAAAAGGTGGGGGTTGAAATCAATGTTTTTATGATTTCATGGTCTACTTTTCATCCTTTCAACTTATGAACTTTTTATGGCTGCCGGTCAACTTATTGGCATCATATATAAATATATTAAAAACTTTATTGTCCTCAAATATGACTTGGGTGTATTATGAACAATACCAAGTGATTAAACTAAGTCCGTTGGCGTCAGTTACTCTGGCTCAATCTGACCTGAGAACAGATCTTCTATTAAAAATTTTCCCTCTTGTGGTGGTCCACCAAAGGTTTATGTCCAAAACCATGTCTGTTGGCATCGGCTTATCTCCTCAATCAGACCTAAATCCATTGTATCCAATGAGAAAATTTAAAACTCAAACTGACCTAAAGGCGTGCATGTCTCCTCAATGAGATGGCTTCACTTTATCTTCTCAAACTGATCACCCAAAGACAACTTTCGTCTATAAATTTCCCTCCCCATACCAGTATGAAGCTTAGTCAAGCATTGGATAACAATCACATTGTTTCTTCAAGGTCTCAATCTTCTCTTCATAGCTTGCTTTTAAGCAGTCATTGTAATATTTATTTATTCATTTGTTTTCTTGTAGTATATTTCATGGAAGCTTTATTGGGTTAATTTCTTCCATCTTTGCAGGGAAATCCATGATGGCAAGACCACAGGAGCAGAGACGGCCATGGACCTCAGAAGAAGACAATAAGCTCATAGAATTTAACCTCAAATACCCCGATCGATCTTGGCCAGGTACCGTACAGCTGGCAGGGCTGGACAGGACAGATAAAAGTCGTTGGGAGAGGTGGATAACCATCTGAAGCCTGGTATCAACAAAGAGAACTTTTCCCAAGAGGAAGATGACACCATCATCCACATCCAGCAAATACCGCTTCATAGGGATAAGTAATGAGAATCATCCTCATATTTTTCCATTATGATATGATATGATAGTGTGGTGATCAATTTGAGTTTTGTGGTAGGAGTTCCTGTGTTGTGTTGCAGGTGGGCATTTATGGTAAAAAAATCATCTTCCAGGGCGAATCGCTAATGCTATCAAGAACAGCTAGAACAACCATTTGAAGAAGACGCTTGCGATGATAAGTGACCTTGGGCGACACCTTCTCACGGATGATGATAAAAGAGAATAATTCACACACTTTCTATTCATGTTCTATACCTAATTTTAGGCATTCAAAAATATGTAATAGAAAAGTAAATTTACAATCACAATTAAAAGCAATATTTACAAAGATAAGAAACTGATCCTATAATCATGGAAGGCACAAAATCTGGTAATGTTCATGGTGATAGCTAGACTTGAGTTAGCACTTGTTTGAAATTATCAGTTTCCTTGATACGCCCCCGCAAGAACGGGCTACCATCGGATAGTTCGATCTTGTCCTGTAGATAGTCTGTTCTTTGTCTGGAAAGTGGCTTGGTGAGTAAATCAGCTAGCTGGTCATTAATGTGAACATGCCGAACATTAAGAATTTTTTTTTTGAACCAAATCTCGCACAAAGTGAATGTCTATTTGGATATGCTTCATCCTTGAATGCTGGATAGGATTAAAACTCAGCTGGGTTGCACCCAAATGATCACACAAGAGTAGAGGTGGCTGTGGTAATGTAAACTTCATTTCTTGGAATAAAGATAGCATCCACATGGACTCTATTGCAGTCGTTGCTAAAGTCCGATACTCAGCTTCAGTTGATGATCGTGCAATGGCATGTTGCTTTTTAGAGCTTCATGAAATGGGTGTGTGACCAAGGAAGAGGACATAAGCTGAAGTTGATTTTCTATCATCCAAGCTGCCAACCCAATCAGCATTTGAAAAACATGTGAGTGTTGGGCTTGAGGTTTTTATGATATTAATGCCATGAAAAATGGTGTTCTTCAAGTATCGCAGTAGTCTTTTAGTTGCTGTCCAGTGAGTTTGTGTGGGGCAATGCATAAATTGTGAGAGTTTGTTGACAACAAAGGTTATATCAGGTTGAGTTAAGGACAAGTATTGCAATGCTCCAATCACTCTACAATATTCGGTTGAATCAACGGATGGCGAACCATCTGCCAATTGTAGAGAAACCGATGTAGAGAGAGGAGTTGTGACATTCTTAGCTCCATCCATACTTGTCTTGGCAAGGATATCTCGGTTATACTTATGCTGAGTTAGAAATCGACCGTCTTTGTTAGGAATGACCTCAACACCAAGGAAAAAATGTAGGGACCCCAAGTCTTTGATGGAGAATTTTTGTCTAAGTTAATCAATAATGCTTGCAACAAAAGTTGAATTGTTGCCAGTGAGAATCAAATCATTGACATAAACTAAGCAATAGGCAAGTATGGAACCATCATGAAACACAAATAGAGAAGAGTCGGATTTAGCATTGATGAAACCAAATTCTAACAGTCTCTGTTTGAGAGCAGAGTACCAAGCATGGGGTGCTTGTTTGAGTCCATAGATTGCCTTTGTAAGGTAGCAAACATGATATGGTTTTTCCAAACTCCTGAAGCTAGGTGGTTGCTTCATATACACTTTTTATGTGAGATGCCCATGAAGAAAGGCATTATTGACGTCTAATTGCCTTAGAGACCAACCTTGCATAACAGCAAGAGTTAAGACAGTGCGTATTGTGACCGGTTTGACGACAGGATTGAATGTTTCTTTGTAATCTAGTCCTAGTCTCTGATTTAATCCTTTAGCCACAAGTCTGGCCTTGAACTGATCAACAGATCTATCAACATGTCTCTTAATCCGAAACACCCACTTACAATCAACAATATTACAATCATTCGGAGCTGGTACAAGTTGCCATGTATTGTGACGCATTAACGCAGTCAATTCAGAAGACATGATGTCACGCCATCGGGAATCAATGAGTGCTTCAGTAACACTAGTGGGTTTCAAGGAGGATGAAAAAGGGTGTTTAGTGACAAGAAACAATTTTTTTGGCTTATAAATATCATTCATGGATCAGGTAGTCATTTGGTGGGTGCGCACTTCATTATTAGAGACAACAGGTTCATGCACTTCTATTGAAGGGAGTGGGCTCAAAATCAAGGGAGAAGAAGAGAGAGTACTTACCTAGAGAGGAGTCAGTGCAAGGGATGACCCATTCTTAAGCGATGGTGAGACTTCAGTACCCACGTCCGGAGATTCAGTAGTGCCGTGTGGAACCAAGAGGAGTTGCGACAATGAGATCGTGACAGACGGGTCTTCGGCAGCAGATGAAGAAGAGTCGGGATTTTTAGGGTTTGAAAAAGGGAAAGTCCTTTTGTGAAATATGACATGTCGAGAAGTGAAAAGCTTTTGGGTAGTGGGCTCAAAACATAGATATGCGTTTTGGGAGAGGCTGTAACCCACAAATGTGCATGGTTAGGCCTTGGGCTCAAGTTTTTGTTTATTATAAGGCCTAGTTAATGGATAACATAGGTAGCGAAATTGTTTGAGCTTGAGATAATTTGGCATTTGTTTGAACAATTTTTCAAACGAAGATTGATTGTTCAAAGTCGAGGTGGGCATTTGATTTATAAGATAGGCAGCGGTTTGAAACGCATATGGCCAATATGAGAGAGGCATGTGAGCATCTGTGAGTAAGGTGAGACCAGTCTCGATTAGATGGCGATGTTGTCTTTCATACATACCATTTTGTTGTGGAATGTGTGGAACGGTTGTGTAATGACTAATCCCATGAACGGAAAGATAGGATTTGAGGCCAATATATTCCCCACCATTATTGGAGTAGAGACTTTTTATTTTTGCGTTAAACTTATTTTCCACAAGATTCCAGAATTGTGGAAAAATTATTTAAACATTTGATTTATGAGTCATGGGATAGAGCCAAATGTACTTGGTATAGTGGTCAACAAAAATAACATAATATTTTGAACCATCAATACCAATATCATGAGATGGACCCCAAACATCCGTGTAAATCAATTCCATGGGAGTAGTGCTAGTAAGACCACGAGTATTAAAATTTTGGTGATGAACTTTATTTTGAGAACATAAAGTACAAAGAGATAAATGGTCATTTTTATTGGTGGGTAAAGAAAAAACATGAATTAAATGGTTGACCAATTTTGACGATGGACGACCAAGTCGTTTGTGCCATCCATCGGGTGTAGTACGTTCATTAACATAGGCAACGACATTGTTGGAGTTTGGTAGTAGATGCTCCGGAAATGGGTACACTCCATCTTCACATTCGCCTTTGAGTAGTATCGCCCCCGTGATCCGATCCTTCACCAAAAAATAAGTAGGATGAAATTCAAGGTAAATATTATTATGCCCGATAAAGTGGTGAACGGAAATAAGATTTTTTTGAATTGTGGGAACACAAAGGGTATCACGTAAATGAAAGATACGATTAGACGATCCAAAAGATAATGAACCAATATGAGACACAAGCAAACTTGATCCATCACCAATTACCTCCTCATCAGTACCATCATATTCAGAATTAATCGACAAATTAGAGAGGTCTGTTGTCATATTGTGAGATGTCGCTGAGTCAACTAGCCACTTGTGATTTTTTCCTTAGGAGGATGCTGCACAATTTGTAGTGAAGTCAGCGGAAGACATTTTTGGGCAATTTTTGGTCGTATGGCCCATTTGATCACACCATTGGCATTTTAGTTTAAATTTCCTGCGGCCCGAATTGGAGGGCCCATTTTTGTGATGCCCATTGTTGCTGCGAGTCTTGTTGGAGAAAGACTTAGGGCTCGGTTTATGTTGTCCAGAAGCACCTCCTTGCCAATGAGAGTAATGAGCGGTGGGAACAAATGTTGCTGCTGATTGATTTTCCAGCTGTCGGAAGTAACTCTCATGACCTACAAGAAGATCATGAATTTCCTCAAATTTCAAAGAGGTCTCACGAGCACGAATGGGTGCCGCAATTTCTCTAAATTCAGGACCCAATTCATTTAGAATGTAGAGGGTTAAATCATCATCCGAAACCGGATGATCAATGATTGCGAGTTCATCGACAATCACTTTGATTCCGTGAAGGAACTCAGTGACAGTGCGAGTTCCACGAGTGCTCAAGGTCAAATCTTCCTTGAGCTGCATCGCACGCGTCTGTGATTTTCCCATGTATAAATGGTTAAGTGCTGCCCAAGCCTCATGGGATGTTTTGTAGGCAGCAAAAAGAGGGTAATAGTGGTGGAGGTGGAAGCAAGGATGGCGTGGAGGATAAGTTTATCTTGGCGAACCCAATGGGAGTTCGCGGCTTTGGAGGTAGTGGAATTTGTTGCATCAATGGCAGGGCATTTTTTTTTCACCCGTGACAAAGTTGATGAGATCATAGCTAATGAGCAAGGCTTCAAATTGAGTCCTCCACTGAGGGAAGGTAGAGGGGGTGAGTTTTTCGTTGATGGTGGTGGCGGCATTGATGGTGATGATAGGTAAATCAGTGGTAGATGCAGAGATAGCAGCCACGTCGCAAGAAGCAAGAAAGGAAAGATACTCGTTAGAGGTTTGGCTCTGCTCTGATACCATAAAAGAGAATTCACACACTTTCTATTCATGTTCTATATCTTTATACAACCCGAGATGCCTAATTTTAGGCATTAAAAAATATGTAACAGAAAAGTAAATTTACAATCACAATTAAAAGCAATATTTACAAAGATAGGAAACTGATCCTATAATCATGGAAGACACAAAATCTGGTAATGTTCATGGTGACAACTAGACTTGAGTTGGCACTTGTTTGAAATTATTAGTTTCCTTGATAGATGAGACTAGTGATCACTCTGTCCCTAGAGATGACCTTGAATCTTTGATGGTCGAGTATGCTTCTTTGATTCCCAACATTAAATAAATAATTTTCAATTTTTAGAACCAAACCTATTAAATGATATTACAATAGTATGATATTTCTTGATTTGAGGGGAGCATAATTGTTAAATTAATTTTAGTTTTTTATAATTATATATGGAGACATTGACAAAACACACTATATTTATACTGCAATTACATTGAATTTAATACATATTAATATAATTATTATTCATATTTCTTTAATAATAAGTAATTATTCACAATAATACATAAACTAATAATACTAATATGAAATAATATTAAACAATAATATTGAGAATACTAATATATATAATAAATATCTCATGATCAATTTCAATGCCTTGCTTGGAAAACACCAAACTTGGCCCCGGTTTTTTCCTTCGAATTGGATGGTTACAAATCCGAAGTAGGGATCGTTGACACCTTCCTCCTCAGACCTCTTTTTAAGAAAAAAAGAAAAGAAAAAAGGACTACTTGTCTATTTCTTATAACAATTTCATCCATGAGTACAATAAGTCAACCGTTACATTAATGGCTCTAACCCTTCGACATAATACAAAAAGATGGGTTCATGATCATGAAGCATACACATATATTCTCTGCTAGTCTCATAATCGGAAAGTTCTGCCGATTTCTAGTGACTTGTTCAGTTGGCATGAACTCGTTCTCCACTAGGCTGAAACCGGTCCAGAAATCCAAGGCTCAAAGTAATCTCCGCCGAAATTGGTCTCATTTGGATTAACGTTGGGAATCAAAGAACCAAACTCGGCAATCAAAGACTCAAGCTCATCTCCCTCGACAGAGTGATCGATAATCTCATCATCCCTAAGAAATTCTAGGTAGCTAGGCTTCTGAAGCAAGGGTTGAGGAGTTCTTGTGAGGCTGAAATGGGTGTAGGAATGGAGGTTGCGTTTGAAATATTCTGGTTCAGATGAAACAGCTTTGTGGGTCGGGAATATTCTGATGAGTACTTATCCCAAGCTTCTTCACATGGTTGTTCCAGTCGGCCCTGGAAGATGATTTTTTTGCTATAAATGCCCAGCTCAAACTCAAACTGACCACACTATCACATCATAATGGAAAAATATGAGTATGAGGATTCTCATTACCTATTCCCATAAAGCCGCTGCAGGCGGGTGATGGTATTGTCTTCCGTCAGACTGTTATTCCACCTCTCCCTACAACTCTTGCCACTCCTCTCCAGCCCTGCCAGCATTGCGATATTTGGCCAAGATAGGTGGGGATTTCTGCTTTTACATTCAATGAGCTTATGGTCTTCTTCTTCGGTCCATCGCGGTCTCTGCTCCTCTGCTCTTGCCATCATGGATTTCCCTGCAAAGATGGAAGAAATCAACCCAATAAATTTTCCATTAAACAAACTACTGCTTAAAAACCAGCGAAGCCCCATTGAATAGCAAGCTGTGAAGAGAAGATTGAGACCTTGAAGAAACAATGTGATTGTTATCCAATGCTTGGCTGAGCTTGCTTCATAGTGGTTAATTTTGGGAGGGAAATTTATACAACAGAGTTGCCTTCGGTTGATGATCCGTTTGAGGAGATAAACGGAAGCCATCTCATTGAGGACACATGCTTTATGTCAGTTTGAGTTCGAAATTCTATCATTGGAGACAATGGGGTCCGCCACGGGTTGTAGAGGCAACTTTGTATGTTTTAAGAACACGGACTTGGGTCAGATAGAGGAGATAAACTGACGTCAACATACAGCTACAGAACTTTTAAAATAATGTCTTTGGTGGACCACCACAAGGGAATTTTTAATAGGAATTGTGTTCTCAGATCGAGGAGATAAACTGACGTCAACATACAGCTACAGAACGAATCGTGTTCTCAGGTCAGATCGTGGAGATAAACTGACACAAAAGGACATAGTTTAATCACGTAGACTTGTTCTTAGGATTTTGGATTTTTCTCTTAGAAACTATATATCAATCTGACACCGACGAATAGAGCGGTTTTATTGGAACGAACATGCAAGAGGACAGAGGGGCGCCCATCTTTGCTATAAAAATAGGAAACAACGACACTTTGGTGTTCCGATTTCAATTTTTAATCATAAAAGTTTCAAAAAGTTGGAAAGTCCAAAAGTAGACCATATAAAATCATCAAACATCGGTTTCAATCCCACCTTTTCTTTAGCTCTTTTTCTTCCGTTTGTATCCGACATCCTTCTCATCCGTCTCATGAATACTTCCCCTTTAACTTCCTCGATATGGACAAAAAGGTTTTGGTCGTAACACAGAGTCTGATGCCAAACCAAGCTTTTTTACAAAACAAGGAAAAAAAAAAAAGACCAATCTTACATTCTTTCCGTATCAACATCTACGTAGTATTATTATTATTTTTTTATAACAAAATTATAATTGATGATTATGAGTTTAGCTATAACATTGAAAACCGATTATGATTTTATTATAAAAAAAAATAATGAAATAAAGTTAGAAGATTATTTTAATAAATATTTTGAAAAACTATTTAGATGTGAAATATACATATTTCTTTTAAAATAATTATTTTTTCGATAAACTCCTAACACAAATTCTCACAAAACCATCATTTTCTCAAAAAGAAAATTACCATATATGTTAGGAAATGTCTTAAATTCTTAATTAGTATAATTTTTTTTTAATAAAGAATATTGTATAAAATATTGGAGAATTATGTTTTAGGGTAGATGGGCTCTCAAATTAACAAAAGGTCCGTATAACTCCTCAAATTGAGTTGAAGGATATGAAATAGTAACAGACAAATATACCTTTTAAGAACATATATAAAATATTTTATAAAATTAAGTTAAATAATTTTTTTTCAATAATTTTTTTTTCAAAAATTCTAAATTAAATAAAAGTGGTTTTAAAAAATATTAAATTAATTTTTTTTTCAAAAATATTAAATTAAATAAAACTATTTAAAAAAAATATTAAATTAAATAATTTTTTAAATAGTTAAATAATTTTTTTTTCAAAAATACTAAATTAAATAAAAGTGGTTTTCAAAAATATTAAATTAAATTTTTTTTTCAAAACTATTAAATTAAATAATTTTTTTCAAAAATATTAAATTAAATAATTTTTTCAAAAATATTAAATAAAATAAAACTATTTAAAAAAATATAAAATTAAATAATTTTTTTAAATATTAAATTAAATAAATTTATTTTTTAAAAAATATTAAATTAAATAAAAGTATTTTTAAAAAATATTAAATTACATAAAATTATTTTTTAAAAATATTAAATTAAATCAAAAATATTTTTTAAAATATTAAATTAAATAAAAATATTTTCAAAAATATTAATTTTTTTTCAAAATCAACAAAGGACATTTTGGAAATACTGAAGGATAATATCCTTCAACTCAATTTCCATACTTTCATTGAGTCTTGGGCTCAATTCGAAGAGTTACACGGACTTTTTGTTAATTTGGGGGCCCATCTACCCCTAAAACATAATTCTCCCTAAAATATTTCTAGGTTGATATATTATTGTAATGTTAGACTTCCTTATAAAATAAAATAAAAAATTGTTTGAAATATTCTAGGTCATGAAAGAAAAAAGTTATGAGATAAAATATGAGTTTATAAAGATTATACGAGAGGTATTTGGTGGAACAAGATGACTCATGGTAGGGTAGAGATACAAAGAATAGGGAAACATAAGATGTTTTGAGAACCCAATAATTGTATTTGATTTTGCCCTATGTAATATTTTAATTATATCATCTGTAATGTTTTCTATTGTAAATTGGAATGATTATCTCTCATTCGTGAACGAAGACATGGTTGTTAAACCACATTAAAACCTCATGTATCGTTTGGGTTGATTTTTTTTTTTATCTTTGTGTTGTTAATTAACAATGTTTGCATCAAAGCTTTCGCTAATGTAATAGAATTTAAACATGAAAAGAAGAAAAGGAAAGAGAGAAAAAAAAAAAGAAGCAAACTTGCCATGAAATTACGTGGGGATTATATAATCATGCGCCAACTTTTTTTTTTTTCCCTTGAAGCTTAAATTTTGACTTTTAATGTACACATATTTTGAAAGAAATAATCCTGTCAATGTGCACTCAAAATTACTCTCTAAATCTCCTCTCCTCCTCAAATGTTTTCATTTTCTCATTTACACATGACAACTCTTTGATAATCAACCATTGACATGTGATAATCAACCATGTCATATGATTTTTATTTTTTTAATTTTTTTATTCCTTCAGTAATACCTCCACCTTTTTGTTTTTTGTTTTTTTTGTTTAATGTGTTGATTTTATAAAATCTTTTTAATTTCAATTTTTTTTTCATTATTTCATCTTTCAATATTTATTGATTTTAATTATTTATGAATATTTTTAAGATAAAATAATAATACATAATGAATAATTAATGAGAACAAATTTAATATAAAAATAAATATATAATGAACAAATTTAAAAATTTACAATATAAGATTTTCCATATTTTTCTAAATAAAATATTTATTTTTTTATAAATTTTATTACATTGTTATACTATTTTATTATTTATATTTTTAAAAATTTTAAATTTTTATATGCAAATCAGAGTCAATGACAATACTTTTAGTTTTTTGATCATGGATCTAAATTGATCATAGTTTTAACTTTCTTTTTGGTTAAATTATTTAATTTTTCTAATTATATAAGATAAAAACTTGATTGTTGTTCTAACATTTTATTTTATTAAAATTTTTAAGTTTTAATTTATATAAAATAAAAATAAATAAAATATATATTTTTTATATAAAAAGTTGTATTTGATCATTTATATTAATTTCTCTTAATTTTATTAAAAATTAAAATTTTTACATGCTGAAATTGTGCACCTTTCAAGTTTGAGCAATTTGAATAGCACTTTTGTAGTTCCAATACATAGGAGTAGGACAAGAAAGAGTAACACCTATATCAACAAGTAACCAACATCACCAAACTATCTTACTAGTGGTAAATGCCATAATATCATACTCAGCTTTTGTGGAAGATTGAGAAATGATAGTTTGTTTTTGTTCTTCCAAGAAATAAGAGAATCCTTAAAAAAATGTATAAAATCTAGTGGTAGACTTGGGATCTTCAAGATCACTAGTTCAATCAACATCAGAATATGCATGCAACTCTTAAAAAAGAAGTAGATGGAAATAAAAGACTATGAAATATAGTGCCTTGGAGATCCTACAAAACACAAAGACAACAACTCAATGAATTGTAGTAGGAGAAACAACAAATTGACTAACATTATGAACAACATAAGTAATGTTCGAATGTGTAATGGTGAGATATACTAAGTTGCCAACAATAGTACGATATAAAGTAGGTTCCAGAAAGGGGTTACCATCAAAAGAAGAATACTGAACATTACCTTCAAGAGTAGTATCAATAAGGTGAGCATGATTGAGAATATTAATTATGTACTTATATTGTGAAAGAAGATAACCTTTTGGAGAAGAAACTACCTCAATACCCAAAAAGTATTGTATAGAGCCCAAATCCTTAATTTTAAAATGGGAAGTCAAATATGTTTTCAATACTATAATCTTATGAACATCGTCACCTGTAATAATTATGTCATCAACATATAGAGAAAGAAGAATGCAACCAATAGAAGTGTAACACTTTAAAAAGAGTGTAGGATCATGATGACTAGGTGAAAGCTAAGAAAAATAAGCAAATCAGAGAACTTTGCAAACCAAGCACAATGTGTTTGTTTGAGACTGTATAAAACTTTTTAAAGCTTGCAAACTTCTCTAAGATTATGAAAAACACTAGGAAGGAGGACCATCTAGACTTCTTCTTGAATATCACCATTCAAAAAGACATTTTCAACATCTAACTGAGATAAGAGTACATAAGTAATTATAATAAGAGTACAAAATGTAGTCATCTTTGTAATAAAAGCAGAAGTTTCCTCATGATCCATACCATACTATTGAGAAAATCCCTTAGCAACCAATTAGGCTTTGTACTGCTTAATTGAACCATCAAATTAGTTTTGATTTTATAGACCTAATGAAAACCTATTGCATCCTTGCCAAGTGGTAAAGGTACCAAACCCTAAGCATTAATCTTATAAAAAGCAAAAAGTTCATCAATCATAGTTTGCTACCAAAAAAGATCAAGAATAGCTTCTTTATATGATAGAGGCTCAGAACGGTTGTGAATAAAAACTAAAAATGAAGTAAAAGAATTTGAATAAGAGGAATGAATAAAATATGGTAATCAAGTAGACTTATGAAGACGTTGAAAAGAATGTGGGAGAAGAGGATCCATAGTCTCAAAAGGTGCTAGAGTAGCTGTATGAGGAGAGAAATAAGCATGATGATCCAAAACTAAAGTATTAGGATCTATATGAAAACTATTTATATCAGCCAAGAAAAGATCAATGTGAACAAGTTTAGACTTAAAGACATTATGAGACTCAACAGGAATAAAAAATAAAAGTATATGCTCAAAGAAGAAAACATGATGAGAAACATATAATTTATGGCTAATCAAATCAAAGCAACGATATCCCTTTTGACTTTCATCATATCCTAGAAAAAACAAATGACATAACGAGAAGATAATTTGTTATTATTTGCAAAAGGACGAAGAACAAAACAAGTACAACAAAAAACTCTTAAGGAAGAGTAATTAGGAGCATAGCCATACAAGTTTTCAAATGTGACAAACTAGAGGTGTGGGATTAGGGAATTTTATTAATTAAGTGAACTATAGTAAAAACTATTGCTCCTCTCCCATAATTCAATAGGAATACACGCAGACAATAAAAGAGAACGAGCAATTTCAATAATATGCTTGTGTTTCCTTTTAGCGACAACATTTTTCTATGGAGTGTTGGTATAAGATATGTGGTAAATGGTTCCATTTGAAGCAAGTAATTCCCAAAATGCATTAGAAGTATACTCTCTGTCATGCTCCAAACCCGCTCCAAGGGCTTAACAGTCATTTGACACTTTAAGCGCGAAAGCTCAAAACATAAATTGACCTAAACATTCATCTTGTAACTAGAAGTTACCTATTATAAAATTCTTATTTGGAGTAGTAGAACAAAAGTTTAAAACTAACGCATCAATCAAAGGGCTATTGTCCAAACAACTTCAAACTTAAACAATAACTAACAGTAATTAAATTCTAATATTTAAACAATGTCTAAAATAAGAGTTCAAAAAAAAGTCCTAATAATGTCAAAATCTTATCCTAATCATCACTCCTCACCCGAATCGATAGTACGTGAAAAATTGTCAATGAAGAGGAATGACCTCAGAGCACAATAAAGAATATTAATAAAATTTTATAGATTAAAGATTTTCAATTATGATTGCAAATAGGAGATATAATGTATAATTATTTTTATAAAATTTTTTGAGTTCAACATGTTAATACATTCAAAAAATTTCAACCAAACATTTTCATATTTTTATCAGAACAATTTTATATCAAATCCAAATCAAATACATTCAAAACATTTTTACTTTGGTTATCCAATAACAAATGGTCCTAGTTAAGTGAGACTTTACAAATGAATAACTAACTTTAAATTTGTTTCTTTTAAGGTAGATAGAACCAAACACTACTAGTACTAGTAACCTCTAATCAAACCCCAAGAGACTGAGGTCTAAATCAATTACATTTCTTACTATGAAATGTAAAAGTCAACTATTATATCCCATTGACAATGACTGAAAAGTCAACATTTATATCGTGTTGATGAGGGCCGAAAGGTCATCCATTATATTTCGTTGATTAGGGCCAAAGAAACCAGAGTCAAATACTTTGTTTTATTTATTCAAACTTACAAAAACATAATATCTCCATCTCCATATTTTCTATTATAAACAAAATAAAAGTTATAACATATTTTTCATGCAAAATATATTTGATTCATGTATAAAAACAAAGATGACATTTTACACATTTCTAAATAACATATAAAAAGAAAATTATTTTCTTTTATTGAGTCTGCATTAATTTCTCTTACTTAAAAGAAGCACTTAAAAACCTTTGAAAAAATTAATCTTGAAGAATCTACTCCTTACCTAACATAACAAAAAAAAAAAAAAATATTGTTATTACTATTTATCTAAAAAAATTATAAGTTTTACAATTCTAAAAATTTTATATATTAATATTATTATTTCTAATTATAAATATTAATTTAAGTAATCTATTCCTTATTTAAGTAAAATTAATAAGCTTCTAATTTATATAATATTATTTTCCCAATTTGTTTCTAAGAATATATAGCTAATTTAATTAAAGTACAATCTTATTTCATTTATTAAATTCTATTTGAACTTAACAATTTAATTAATGAGTTCTCAAAGTTAATTAGTTTTTTAAAGAAAATTTTCCTTATTTATTTAAATTAAATCTTTCCAAAACATATTCTTTTTTATTTATTTAAATTAAAATTTTCAAAAATATTTATTCGCATTATCCCCTCCAATCACTATAATTGTTTATCAAAAGTAGTTCCCACTAATTTTTATTTTTAATATTTTTTTTTCTCTCCCAACCCAACATCCAAATTATCTAAACACACTCACTCATAATAGAAAACCTTTTATTCATGAATCTATATCAATATTCTTTATTGGAGTTTGAACTCATTTCCTTTTGTTGATTATTTTTTAGGTACTCTTGGTTTAGACAAGAAGTGATAGTTAGAATGAAAATCATTCTCTTTTGAGATTTTTTGTTTAGAGTTTCATTTTGATTTATTGTTTGAATGTTAAAAAAAAAAAAAAAAATAGTAACTATTGAAATTGTTTTAAGGTTTTTAGTTTTAACAATGGTTTAACTTTTATTTTTGGAGTTGAGATTTTAGGATTGTAGTATGTTTTTATTTATTGTATATGATAATTTAGTAATTGATAACTTTGTGGTATAAGATACTTGTTTGAGTCATTTATATTTGAGTTTCCATGTTTGAAGTGTACAATAATTATCATGACCCGAGAGTAGATATTGGGACATGACAAATACAACTAAATGGAGCATTGTGAAAGACATAAATAAAATAGATATCATAGTATTTCCCAAGCCCAAGCTCATTTTTCTAATTTAGTCATGCAAATAACACAATACACAAATATTCAAATTGTATTTTTAATTTTTATAAATATTCTGGATGGTTCTAATTAATGTTTTTATTTTTAAAAACAAAAATTAAAAGAAAAAAATTCATCCATTCCGAGAATCTTTTACTAATTTCGATGGTTTATGGATAGGACATACATGACTTACAAGTGTTAATTTTTTATTTTATAAATTTTTAAAATCAAATATTTTACTAATTTCGTTCCAATAAGATATTGCTTCATTTAAAATTTTTAATTATTATTATCATTATTTTTAATTTAATTTAATTTTTTAATTCCATATTTAATATTTTTGTTTCCACATACTTTTACTTTCTGTTATTTACTTTCTTTTTTAGAATGACAATAGGGTGAGTTTTTTGGGTTACTCGTTTCACGTTTAATAAATAAGATTTAGGATGAAGAGAATCGAGTTAATACTGAGTTTGAGATTTTTTTTAAAGCAAAATATTTTTAATCATTCATAAATTTAAAAAAAATTCACGTACCCGAAATTGAAAATTAGGGTAGAAAATTAACTCTCCTCGATTGGCGTAAGTTTAAAAGAGCCCTAGTTGTAAAGAGTCAATTTGTTTGGTTGTATCCTTATAAGTTGTTTCCTCCACTTCTCTCTAACAAGGCCTTCATGGTATACTTTTGAACTCTTATGACTGAATTAATATTCACCAATCAACTGTATATAGAAAACTATTTGTTACAGGTAAATATTATGGCTTGGGTGTGTTATAAATATAAATTTATGTCAAAAAAATTATTATGAAACACTCAAACAGCTGTGTTGAGAGCTACGAGGTGGAGAAACAATTCAAAGTGATGTTCAAATCTAGTATGCAACTTATAATAACTAACTACTACGAAAAAAATCCTAAGAACAAATCTAAGAGACTAAACTATGTCTGTTGGCGCAAGTTTATCTCCTCATTCAGACCTCCAAACAAATGTCTAATTAAAAATTCCCTCTTGTGGTCCACCAAAGATTTTATTTCAAATGTCTGTAGCTGCACGTTCAAAAACATATCCGTTGGCGTCAGTTTATGTCCTCAATCTGACCGGAGAACAATGAATTAGATTCATAGGATAAGTTTCCGATCAATTCCCAAGCGATTGGTAGCTTATGATCTCCTATTAGAACCAAACTTTTATATCCGAAACTGTAAATTACTTTGTCTTGACTCATTTTCCTTGACTAATCTCAGGGACTGAGAAAGCAAAAGGTGACATCTCCTCAATCTGACCTCAATCCATGCTCTTAGAACAAAGAACGTTGCCTCTAAAACTCCCGGCGGATCCTATGAGATGCTGCTTCAGTTTATCTCCTCAAACTGATCAACTGAAGGCAACTCTCTTTCTATAAATTTGCCTCCTCATATGACCACTATGAAGCAAGCTCAGCCAAGCATTGGATAACAAGCACGTTGTTTCTTCAAGGTCTCAATCTTCTCTTCACAGCTTGCTATTCAATGGGGAGGGCTTCCCTGGTTTTTTTTTTTTCTTTCTTTCTACAGTCATTGTATTTATTTATTTGTTTTCTTCTAGTATATTTCATGGAAGCAGCTTTATTGGGTTAATTTCTTCCATCTCTGCATGGAAATCCGTAATGGAAAGATCACAGCGAGCGAGGGGGTCGGAGACACGGCCATGGACCGAAGAAGAAGACCAGAAGCTCATTAAAAGTATAAACGAATGGAAAACCGAATGTAAGACCAAAAATCGCCCTCTATCTTGGCTAGAAATCGCAGGGCAGGCAGCGCTGGCGAGGAATAGTTCGAGTTGTAGGAAGAGAGGGGAATATTTGGAGAATAAGCATTGAGTTTGCTGCATGGTCATGAATGCATCTTATGATAAACCTGGGCTTCGTATTACGTTGAAGGGTTAGACCCATTAATTTCTGCATAATATAATGGTTGGCTTATTGTACTCACCGATGAAATTATTCATCTTATAACGGTTAGACCCATGACTTGTGACCATCTATTTGAAGGAATTAAATATAACAAATAAATCCACCATTCTTACATTATTAGTTTTTTATTTTATTTATAGTTTTAATTACATTATGAGGAGTTTATAGCTTATAAAACAAAATAATAATAATAATAATAATATGGAATTCTTATAAAAACAAATTATATTATGCAACTTATAACAACTTATATATATATATATATATATGTTTAAATCTTGACTTGAATTGTTATAAAGATATATATATTTTTGGGTTATGCTTGAATTGTTCAAATATTGGCTTGAGTCTAATTCAAATTGAATTCAAGTTGATAATACTTAGCTTAAGTCTAACCCAAAAATCATTGCCCAAACATGCCTTAATTAGGTTGGGTTTAGGTTAAATTGGGCTAACTTGCCGACATTACACCCTAGAGGTGTGGTGAGAACTATAGAGTCAGGTGGAGAAACAATTTTAAGTCATTCAATTATCCTTTTTATTATTATGAAAAACCAAAAATCTAAATGGCTTAAAAGTACTTCTTTTCTAAAAATTGTAATTGTAAATTGATTTTTGAAAATTTTTAATGAGTCAAATTCAATTAATAAACTAATAAAACTTCATCTTTATTTTTTTTCTTTTTAATAAAAAATGGAAATGTGCAAGGCATTACTTCACTCTATTGATTCAAAATGTAAATGAAAAGCATTTTTAATTATTCATAAATTCCAAAAGACTCGCTAACCAAAATTGTTAAAGTAGTATTTACCATATTTCAAAATATTTAATTTTTTTAAGTGATCACATAATTAAGTCTTGGAGTTAGATTTACTATAAGATCACCGTCAACAAGATTTTTCTCATTAATAGATTTTATTCTAATTTTGGTTAATTTTACTTTTTATTTAAAATAAATTCTTTTCAACTCTTATCGATGACTTTTTACTACCTCATCATTTCATCGTCATCACCTTAAGCCACATCATTTTTTCTCTTAATTACCAAACACATTTACTATCCAGTGTGGACCATCCTTAGAGCCATTATTTGTTGTTTTTTAAAATTCTTTTAATTTGGTAAAAGCTATTATTCTATTAGAGCTTGTCTAGTTGTATGATTAAAAATCAATTTTTTATACTTAAAAATAAAAATATTATTTTAAAAAATTCATAATACTGTTTAATCATTATTCTCTATTTTTAAATTCTAAAAACAAAGTAAATAGATAACAATTTTCAAAGAACAATTAGAAATTATTTTCATCAATTTTTATAAGCAAAAGGAAAACATAGAGAAATTTTAAAATATCATGAAAACCAAATAAAGTTGAATATGGGATTATTTATCTTCTCTATTCATGATCTAATATCGATTTTGAAACTCTTCAAATATGATATTTTTTTTAATTTATATGTTCTTTTTTGAATTTCTTTTAACTAGTAAAAAATTTTCATTAAGTAAATAAATTTCAAATCAAACTAAATAAATATAATTTATTAATTTTAAAAAATAATTGAAATCTCAAAAATTAATTTAATTAGTATTAGAAAGTCATGAAACTCAATAACATTAAAAAGTCATAGACCAAATTTTATTTTAAATAACTTGATTAACCATGTCTATATTTTGGTTGAACCATATTAAAACCTCATATACCTTTGTGTGGATTATTTTATTTTTATGTTCTTGAATTAAAATTGTTTGCATTAAAGCTTTCATTGACATGTAAAACTTTTATTAAGAAAATAAATTTCAAATCAAACTGGATACATATAATTTATTAATTTTAAAAAATAATTTTAATATCCAAAACCAATTTAATTAGTATTATTAGAAAGTCATAGAACTCAATAAATTAAAATTAGAAAATCATAGGGCAAATTTTATTTTAAATGACTTGGTTAGCTTCTTCTTTTACATATATCACATTTTTATAATTTTTTACATTAGACAAATAAATTTCAAATCAAGCAAGACTTAATGTGTGGATTCATTAATGATTTAGTCATTTTTAAAAGTAAGTTAAAGTTCACATAGTCATCCAATCAATACAAAAAATTGGTTTATAACTACTATATTATTTTTCTTCTACGTAGAATCATATATATATATATTTCACTAGGAAAATAAACTTCAAATTAAATAAGACTTAATGTATTTGATTCATTAATGAGGTTAGTAATTTTTAGCAATAATTAGAAACTCAAATAGCGGATCCATTAATACAAAAAATAATGATAAAAATTAGTTCATAATGACTTTATTACTTCTTTTCACACATGATTAGATTTTTATAAGTTTTCTCACTAGAGAAATAAACTTCAAATTGAGCAACACTTTGTATTGAGATTATTAATGAGTTTAAGAATTTTTAAAGATTATTTAGAACTCAAAAACTAGATTCAATCACTACAAAAAATAATAACCAAAATCGATATATTATAATTACTTTTTCTCTTATACATCCAACTATATTTTTTAATTTTCTCATTAGGAGTGAGATATAATTAATAATTTAAATTTTTTAATGAAACTTTTAATTTATAAAAATAATTTAGAATTTAAAATTTTAATCTAATTAATTTCATATTAAATCAAAGTATTCTAGAATACCATCTTTGTAATTAAGTACTGTGTGCATGCAACGAAAATTGGTTTATTTTGCATATTAAAAAAATTAAAATTCATTTTTATTCATTTTAAATAAAAAATCAATTATGCTTTTATTAAGATATTAATAATATCCATATTTTTCTAACATATACTAAAATAGTATTTAAAAAAAATATATAATTTAAGATATTATTATGATATTACTTTTCATATTTTACTTTTATTTTTTAATTTATTCATTATTACAAAATAATTTTTATTTTCGGTAAGATTTGAACTAAATTTAACTAATATTATATAAATTGAATTTATAATGTTTTGACAAAATAAAAATAGAAAAATTATTTTTAAAAATAACATATCCAAAACTTTTTTTTTCTTTGTTTTTTCTTTCTTTTCTTTTCTTTTTTTTTTTTTTAACTTAAAAACAGTTTTTAAAATCAAGAAAAAAAACAGTAGTAGATACGAAAATTTCCGACGAAATCCCAAGCAGTTGATAGGTTGTCTCCTAATAGAACCAAACTTTTTGTAGTGCAAAATATTATGTGAAATGACTAAAGACACTAAACTATGTCCATGTCCGTTTGGTTTCAAACAAAAACGGAGAGAAAGAAGGGTGGGTAGTCTCAAATCAGATATGATGAAAGTGAAAAAGACTAGAGAGATTCTTGAACTCAACACTGACTTAAACGCACGCATGTCTCCTTCGATGGGGTTTGTCATCTTGGGGCCATTCGCAAGAGCTTCGGAAACTGCCACATGTAAACTGATCTTCCCCTTGTGTTAAGTTTCTCCATTTTTTCCTGTGAAAGGAAAGTTGAAAATCAGTTTGGAGATAGGAAATTAACCATTTTTTTGCCTGCTAGCTTTTCTAGAAACGACAAAAGGAGTTTGCTTTTAAGTTTGAAAATTTCCTCTCTTATCAGTTCCATACCACCACTATTATAATTTATTTGGGTGTTAAAGATTTTCTTCTAACAAGGCTTGTTGGATGAGAAAGATGGTAGACTGGAAATTCAACTCTAGTATGAAACTTATAATAAGTGATATTTTATGGAAATCTAGTATGAGAAATCATTCTAAGTGATACCCAAATCTAGTATGCAACTTATAATAACTAATCACTAAGAGAAAAATCCTAAGAACAAATCTGATTGATTAAACTATGTCCATTGGCGTCAGTTTGCATGTCCTCTTAATCTGACCTCAGAACAACTCCTATTAAAAATTCCCTCTTGTGGCCCACCAAAGATTTTCAAATGTTTGTATCTGCATGTTCAAAACCATGTAGGGTTGGCGTCAGTTTGAGCCAAATCCATGCTCTTGGCGTCAGTTTGAGCCAAATCCATGCTCTTAGCGTCAGTTTGGCGTCAGTTTGTAACTCCCTTCTATAAATTTCGCTTCAGTGTGTCTCAAACTGAAACTCTCTTCTATAAATTCCCTGAGCACATGACCACTATGAAGCAACCTCAGCCAAGCACATTGTTTCTTCAAGGTCTCAATCTCCTCTTGACAGCTTGCTTTTCAATGGCGCTTCCCTGGTTTTTAAGCTGTCATTGTATCTATTTTTCTTGTAGTATATTTCATGAAAATTTTATTGGGTTAATTTCTTCCATCTTTGCAGGAAAATCCATGATGGTAAGATCAGAGAAGCAGAGACCGCGATGGACCGAAGAAGAAGACCAGATGCTCTTTGAATAAGCAGAAATCCCGATCCACATCGGCCAGATATGGCAACGCTGGCAGGGCTGAGCAGGAGTGGTAAGAGTTGTGCGGAGAGATGGAATAACCATCTGGATCCTAATGCCAAGAGAGAGAACTTCTCCCAAGAGGAAGACGACGCCATCATCTGCTTCCAGACGCTCTATGGGAATAGGTAATGAGAATCATCCTCATACTTTTCCATTATAATATGATATGATAATTTGATCAGTTTGAGGAGTTTTTATGTTGTGTTGCAGCTGGGCAAGTATAGCAGCTCATCTTCCAGGGCGAACCGATAATGATGTGAAGAACCGCTGGTACAACCATTTGAAGAAGAAGAAGAAGATTGGGAGAAGTACACCCACAAAGTAGCACCGGGGATAAGCCACACGCCACACAACTCTTTCATCTCAACCACAATATTGATCCAAACGCAAGCTCTACACTGGTTTCAGTCTCACAAGAAATCGCCAACTCTTGGTCCACTTCTGAATTAGTATACCCAGAATTTGCAGGGGAATATATTATGAGTGATGATGAGATTATCCATCACTCTTTCGGGGGAGATTACTTTTGAGCCTTGGATTTCCGGACCGTTTTCAGCCTCACTGGAGAGCGAGTTCAGTCCAACTGAAGAAGTCACCAGATTTTGGTCTGCTTAAATATATATACATTGTCTCTTTCTACTAGTCATTATGCATAAGTTCCACATATAGATATATAGACACACAAGTTTCCATGTTCGTGAATCCATCTTATGATAAAGCTGTGTTTTGTATATGTTGAAGGGTTATTAGACGGTTATCAGACCCATAAATGTGGTCAAACATAGAATTCTCTTCGATTTAAAAGGTAATAAATTGACAAGAAGTGTATTGGCATAAACCTGGTGGATTGTTGAAGAAACCGGGAAGAACTTCGTAAGAATTTAATTTCCATTTTGAGAAAAGAGTTGATTTTGTGAGAATTTGTGTGAAGGAGTTTATCATAAAAGTAATCATTTTAAAAAAATATATTTCACATCTTGATTGTTTTTCAAAATGTTTATCAAAATAATCTTTAAGCTTTATTTCACTATTTTTATTTGTAATAAAATCACAATTAGTAAATATGGTTTTAATCTTAGAGCTAAATTCTCAGTTACCATGATTTTCTAGTAAAAAAATAAAAAAATAGAAAAATAAAAAATAAAAATATAACACTGATAGGTGTGAACGTAGATACTCTGATGAGTATTTTAAAATTAAATAAAGATTGACTTTTTTTTTATTTTTTTTAATTAAAAAAGCTTAGTTTTACAGTAAATTCTTTGGTGGTGTTTGTTTTTTTACTTAATTCTAAATAAAAACTTAATACTTAATAGTATTAAATATTAGGTTATTTGTTTGTGTTGTATTTTATTGTTATTAAGTATTAAAAAGTAAAGAACAATTAATATGTTTTTTTTTATTTAGAAAAAAGTTATATGTTTTGATTTTTTCTATTTAATAAAAAATTTATAATAAATTATAAAAAAATAGAAAAACAAACTATCTAAATTCTGAAAATAAATTATTTTCAATAAAAAACCAAAAAAACAAATATAAACTTAGGTGGTGTTTGTTTTTTTACTTAATTCTAAATAGAACCTTAATACTTAATAGTATTAAATATTAAGTTATTTGTTTTTGTAGTATTTTATTTCTATTAAGTATTAAAAAGTAAAAAAAACTAATATGTTGTTTTTTCTATTTAGAAAAAGCTACATATTTTTTGCTTTTTCTATTTAGTAAAAAGTTTATAATAAGTCATGAAAAAGTTGAAAAACAAACCACCTAAGTTCTAAAACTAAATTACTTTTAGTAAAAAGTCAAAAAAACAAACACCGTCTTTTTGTCCATGTGGAAATCAGAGGGTCAGTTTTCATGAGACGGATGTCAGATACAAACGGATGAGTAGGATGTCGGATTCAAACGGCAGAAAAAGAGTGAAAGAATAGGTAGGATTGAGACGGATGTCAGATACAAACGGATGAGTAGGATGTCGGATTCAAAAGGCGGAAAAAGAGTGAAAGAATAGGTAGGATTGAAACTGATGGTCTACTTTTGGAATTTCCAACTTTATGAACCTTTTATTATTGAAAATTGAAATTGCAACATCAAAGAGTCTTTTCAAAGTGTCATTGTTCCCTATTTTACTGCAATCGGCCCTCTGCCATTTGCCCTTTGCCCTCTGGCATGTTTGTTCCAATAAAGCCGCTGTGTTTGTTGGGGTCAGTTTGGTAATAATTACTAAGAGAAAAATCCAAAATCCTAAGAACAAGTCTAAGTGATTATACTGTCCGTTGGTGTCAGTTTATCTCCTCAATCTGATCTGAGAACGAATTTTTTTATTAAAAGTTCCCTCTTGTGGTGGTCCACCAAAGCTATTATTTCAAAAGCTTGTAGCTGTATGTCGGTTGACGTCAATTTATCTCCTCAATCTGACCCAAGTTCATGCTCTCAAAACAAAGAAAGTTGCCTCTACAACTCGTGGCGGACCCCATTTTCTCCAATGAGAAAATTTCTGTACTCAAACTGACATAAAGGCATGTGTCCTCAATGAGATGGCTTCAGTTTATCTCCACAAACGGATCATCAACTGAAGGAAACTCTCTTGTATAAATTTCCTTCCCGAAATTAACCACTATGGAGCAAGCTCAGCCAAGCATTGGATATCAATCACATTGTATTAACAAAAATGGCAGTTTGAAACAACAGCAGAGGGAAGCCGATTTATGAGGAAAAAAAATTGCACTTTGAAATGCACATGACCAATATTTGAGGGGCATACCAACTTGTATTAAGAAAGAAAGACCAACTTCCACAACATGACAATTCTTCCTTTCAACTCACCCCCCTCCTTCCATCAAACCGAACACATTGAACTTTACTATCAAAGTGTCTTTCAACCATGGCTTGAAAACGTTGGAACATAAGTAAAGCTTATCTTTAGTTTCCAAAAGATGCAACCATGAGAATATGCTAAAATCATCAACTAGCAAGAAGAAATATTGAACACCATTAATAGAAACTATAGGAGCTGCACCCCAAAGATCAACATGGATGAGACCAAATGGTTTTGCTGCTCTAGAAGTGAACCTTGCAAATGGCAAACAATGGCTTTTAGCCAACTAGCAAGACGCACAAACAGAGTTATTATTGTCATGTTTCAAAGGTATTTTACAAAGAGATAAGATTTTGGAAACAACATCAAAAGAGGGATGACCAAGTCTATTACGCTAGAGCCTCAAAGAACCAACATCTTAAGTACTACTAGTAGAATAAAAGGCTAGTGGATGACCAACATCTCTTGTTGTAGTAGGAAGTTTATAGAGACCCTTCTCATTTTTTCCTCAAAGAAGAGCAAGTCTCGTTTTTTGATCCTTCACCACAAAATGAGAAGAATGAAATTCAACAAAGGTGCCATTGTTTGACCAAAATCGTTGCACACTAACTAAGTTGGTTGTAATAGCATTGAAAACCAAAGAACCACTTGAAGAGGCAAGAGAAAATTTACCAATATTTGCAATAGATAAACCCTTACCATCTCCAACAATTACTTTGTCACCATCGATAAATGGATTATGGATCATTAAATTGTTAAGATCGAATGTGAGATGATGTGTAGCTCCTGTATCAAGAAACCAAGAAGTGTCTCCCATTGTTGTAGAAGTTGCAGTCATAGCCTGAGGATTATTAGAAGTGGAATGTTTAGAATCTTTTGGCTGATAATTAGAGTTAAACCGATACCAGCATTGTAAAGCAGTGTGCCCGAACTTAGAACAAATCTGACACCGAGGCTTGAAAGTTCCAAATGAGTTACCACTATTGTTTATGATTTGTCTAGTAGCAGAATTCTTTGTTTTAAAATTCTGATTGTTAGAATTATGAAAGGTACCACAAGAAAATTGACCATTTCCTGAGATATGTCCGATATTTGGACGAAAATTAGAATTGTAGGTTTTCTTCATGTTTTTTTGTTGCTGAAACAGAGCAGCATTTGCTTGGATCAGAGTTTGTTCTTCTATAGATCTTTGTCCTTCAAGACGTCGTTCAAAAACCATGAGGCGTCTTTGCAATTTTTCAACAGAGATTGGTTCAGCATGTGAAGTAATGGTGGCACTACAAAAGGATTGTACTCAAGGCCTAATCTACCCAGAATTGCCATAATATGATCTTACTCTGACACTAGTTCTCCAACAGCAGTCAGATTGTCACAAATATTATGTATTCGTAGCATATAGTCAAGCATGTTCAAGCCATCTTTATGTATAGTTTGAAGATGCAGACGAAGCTCCATCATATGAGCTAGAGAAGCAGAAGCGAAACTACATCGTAAAAATTCCCAGATTTCATGAGCTATATTGTTACTCATGATTTGAGTCATCATCAGTTCGGTGAGTAAGAAGTAAATCCTCGATTTTGACGCTGTCAAGTAATGTATTCTGAATTTACAACTAGAGATTTAATTATTGTGGTAGAGGTAGAATTTGGATCAGGTAGAAAATGTGGTGGACATGGTCAGGTTCCATCAAGAATATCATCAAACCCGCTTGCAATGACCACATTAAGCATTTGATTGCGCCATATGAGGAAGTTATTGCGATCGAGTTTGATTGTAAGAGATTGATCGAGTGATGGAAATTATTGATTCATCATTTGAGAAGTATTTTGTTCCGTAATTAGACCAGATTTAGTAGTTGGAATTTCTCTAGAATCTTGCAATAGGGTCACATTGGTTGAGTGATCTTCCCTAGTTGCAGGCTTTGATACCATGTGAGATTTGAAAGAAAGTTGAATAGAATAAAATTTAAAATAGAGTGAAACAAAGGTTTCTTGAACTTCTGAAAGACTTTATTCTTTGAGTTTTCTTCTACTTTGTGAGAAGTGATTCTACATATTTATATGTATTTGAAGTTAGTTATACCTTATAACTAATTATATAACAATACCAAAACTAATCATCTAGATACAGGTTTCTAACTAATTTAGTTTAATTACAACTGTACATGGCATAACATCTTCAAGGTCTCAATCTTCTCTTCACAACTTGCTATTCAATGGGGCTTCGCTGGTTTTTAAGCAGTAGTATATTTGATGGAAAATTTATTGGGTTGATTTCTTCCATCTTTTCAAGGAAATCCATGATGGCAAGACTAGAGGAGCAAAGACCGCGATGGACCGAAGAAGAAGACCATAAGCTCTTTGAATGTAAAAGTAGAAATCCCCATCTATCTTGGCCAAATATTGCAATGCTGGCAGGACTGGAGAGAAGTGGCATGAGTTGTAGGAAGATGTGGAATAATAGTTTGACTGAAGACAATACCATCACTTGCCTGTAGTGGCTTTATGGGAATAGGTAATGAGAATTCATACTCATATTTTTCCATTATGAGATGATATGATAAGATATGATAGTGTGGTCAGTTTGAGTTTGAGTTGGGCATTAATAACAAAAAAATAATCTTCGAGGGTGACACTAGAACAACCATTTGAAGAAGAAGCTTGGGATAAGTACTGATTAGAATATTCTTGACCCACAAGGTTCTTTCATCTGAACCTAAATATTCCAAATGCAAGCTCCATTCCTACACCCATTTTAGCCTCATAAGAAATCGCCAACCCTTGGTTCACTTCTGAAGCCTACCTGAAATTTCTTGGGGATGATGAGACTATCAATTCCTCTTTGATTTTAGGGTTTGCTTCTTTGATTCCCAACATTCATCCAAATGTGACCAATTTCAAGGGAGATTACTTTGAGCCTTGGATTTCTGGACTGGTTTAAGCCTTAGTGGAGAATGGGCTCATGCCAATTGAACATGTAATGACCTGGTATTTTAGGCCATGTTGAAATTTCTAAGTTTGAAAAGTCTTCTATTGGATGGTGGTTGAAAAGTTAAAAAGACAATTTGAGTATACGTGTTAATTTTGGATTGACGAAATTCGAAATATTTTATTGGTCATTTAAGCGAGTTGAATTTTTTGTGCCTCGTGAGCTTTATGGAAGAAAATTTCTTAGGATCGTAGAAATTAAAAATTTTCGAAAATGAAAATAGAAAAAAAAAATGAAAAATGAAAAATAAATTAATTAAAATTAATTCCTTCACGTTGAATCTTTTGAGAAGATCTCTTATATACTTTGCTTGATTGATGAAGATTCCTTCCTTTAGTTGCTTGATTTGAAGTCCAAGAAAGAAGTTGAGCTTTACCTATGATTTGATTTTGTGGGTGATTGATGACAAACTTCCATTCTTTAGGGAGGTTTTGGCTTGATTCACCTTGTACTTATTGAGGAGGGAGTAGTGCCAATGGTGATCTTTCTTCCTTAGGATCCACTCCATTCTCTTCTTGTTGTCTTCTATCTTCAATTTGCAATCTTCCCATGTAGGTCTCCAAACCTAAATCATCATCAACACTCTTTCTTGGAGAGAATTGTTAGATTCATAAAAAAAATAACATGGATGGACTCTTTTACAACTATGGTTCTTTTGTTGAAAACTCTAAAAGCTTTACTTGAAGTCGAGTAACCAAGGAAAATTCCAATATCTGATTTTGCATCAAATTTTCCAAGATTGTTTTTGGTGTTTAATATAAAATATTTGCATCCAAAGACTTTGAAATAGCTAATGTTAGGTTTTTTTTGTTTTTCCAAAGCTCATAGGAGGTTTTCTTAAGTATGAGCCTTAATAAAATTATATTTAAAACATAATAAGAGGTGTTAACTACTTCGACCCAAAAATATTTTGGAAAATTGTTTTCATTTAGCATGGTTCTTGCCATTTCTTGAATGGTTCTATTTTTCCTTTCAACTACCCCATTTTGTTGAGGAGTTCTATGGACCGAAAAATTGTTGTCAATTCCATGTTCATTGCAATAATTTTCAAAATCAATATTTTCAAATTCTCTTCCATAATCACTTCTTATACAAGTAATTGCAAAACCTTTTTCATTTTGAACTTTATTGTAAAACTTTTAAAACTCATAAAAGACTTCATTCTTTTGACTTAAAAACAAGACCCATGTGTATCTAGAGAAGTCATCCACAATAACATAAGCATAAGACTTTCATTCAAAACTTAGTGTCTAGAGAGAGACAAAATAAATCCATATGCAATAACTCAAGTGGCCAAGTTGTGGAAATGAAGTTTTTGTTTTTAAAAGAGCTTTTGATTTGCTTTCCCACTTAACAAGCTTCACAAACTTTATCTTTAGGAACTAATGTTATTGCCCATGAACAGTAACGACGTATTTTTTGGGTATTATTTCTCCAATTTTCCTTGTTTTTTTTTTTTCCAAAAGAGATTATATAATCCAAGGCTATATGTACTCTTGATGTATTTGGTAGCCACTAAAGATTAGTCCATAGAAGACAAGTGTAACCCATTATTGTTAATAGTGGAAGTTTGAACTGGACCAGGTCCTGTGGTTTTTTCCTTCGCATTGGGGGGTTTTCCACATAAAAATTCTTGTGTTTGATTTATTTTTCGGTTGCATGAGTTCATTTATTTATTGATGCTAGTTGCTATTACCTATTTAATTTTGCACAAAGAAAGGGTAGAAAAATCTTGGTGTTTGTTGGAATATTGTGAATTCACCCTAACAAGTGGTATCAGAGCAAAGTTGATTAGTAGTGGGATCTCTTGTGTGAATTAAATGGAAGAGGCTGGTAGTGGAATGATTAAACTCACAACTTCCAATTATTCAATTTGAAAGACTAGGATGAAGGATATTCTATATTGCAAAGAGTTGTTTGAGCTCATTGAATGTAGGGGTTATAAGCCAGTTACTACAACTGAGGATGAGTGGAAGAAATTAAATAGGAAAACCATTGGATAGATTAGGCGGTGGGTTGATCAGAATGTCTTCCATCATGTAGCCAAAGAAGTTGATGCATATAGCCTTTGACAAAAATTAGAAAGTCTTTATGAGAGAAAAACTGCACAAAACAAAACCTTTATGATAAGAAGGCTTGTGAATTTAAAGTACAAGGATGGTAATAGTGTTGCAGAACATCTCAATAATTTTCAGAGACTATTGAATTAGTTGTCTACCAAGAAGCTTGAGTTAGATAAGGAGGTATATACTTTACTTTTGTTGAGTTCCTTAACAAATAGTTGGAAAACTTTGGTAGTATCTTTGAGTAATTCAGCCCCAAATGGTGTGATAACTGTCAACATGGTAAAAAAACATGTTTAATGAAGAGACAAGAAGAAAAGAGTTAGGTATTTCCTCTAATACAGAAGCACTTGTTATAGAGATGCATGGGAGAAGTAAAAGTAGAAAACCTTCTAGTGATTATAATCGTGACAAGTCAAGGGGAAAGTCAAAGTCCTGAAAACAAATAAAGTGTTTTTATTGTGACAAGTCAGGGCACATTAAGAGAGAGTGTAGAAAATTCAAAAGAGAATAGTTTAAAGGAAAAGGTGAAGAACAGAAAAAGGAAAAAGACATTGCAGTAGTTGCATATGATGTTGATATGATCATTGTTTGTGATGATGCGTGTGTAAACCTTGCATGCTAGGATTCTACTTGGGTGGTTGATACAACAACATCGTTTCATATTATTACACGTAGAGATTTCTTTTCTTCCTACACCAATGGCAGTTTTGGTTAGGTTAGGATGGGTAATGAAGAAAAATATGAAAATTTTGGCATGAGAGATGTAGAGCTAGAAACTAGCATTGGGTGCAAATTGGTTCTGAAAGATGTTAGACATGTTCTTGAAATGCGCTTTAATTTGATCTTTGTTGGGAAGCTTGATGATGAGGGCTACTGTTAGCCCCTTAGACCCTTGCCTTAACCATGGAGGAATAGGCCTCATGGGTAGGCCTTGCACCCATGAAAAGCCTAGGATGAAAGCAGGGAAATCCTGGAGGTTTGGTGGTTCAAACTCCAGGAGCCATGTGAGGAGGCCGTGGGCGAGCCAGACGCGCACCGCGCACCACGAGCGAGCCAGACGCGCACCACAGGCTAGCCAGATCCGCATCGTGAGCAGGCCAGACGCGCACCGCACACGTACTGTGGGCGAGCCAAACATGCACCGCGTGCTCACCAGATGGGCATTGCGTGCGCACCTGACTTAGGTGGTGCAGATGAAGGCTGAGGGACTTGGAAATTTTAATTTATAATTAAAATTATTATTCCATTATGCCTCCTCAGACATATTGATGTCTCCTCAAGAAACAATGAAAATGGCTCGTATTGCTTTTTAGAGGGGGGTAGGTGACTCAAAGAAGGGAGCCACCAAGAGAAGCCTTGACCGCACCAAGGGGGCACCATGGCACGGCCTTGGGCGTGCCTAAAACACACGACACGACTCGAGCACACACACATGGGCTCCACAACATGTGTGGTGTGCACCTCGTGGCCGCAACGGCACGGGGCCTGGTACGGCCTGCTCCCTCCTGCGCAGGCACGAGGGCGCCTAAGCCTTGTGCGGTGAGCCAACTGATGAAACCATGGGTGCAATGCCATGACCTGATGGCTCCAAGCGATAGTTGACTTGCACCAAGATGCCTACGCACAGCACAGGGGCGCAATGCCCTATGCACCAAGAGGGATCAGCCATGGGCGCAATGCCATGGCTCGTTGCTGGGAAGTTGGGAAGTAAGCAACAAGCCCAAGCCATGGGCACCTAGACATGGCACGGGCTCATACATCAGTGTGAGGAAGGCACACTGATGCACCAGACGCTTGGTCAGATGGGTGGTGCACGCTGCCTGGCTCAAAGGGCCTTGATCAAAGACATGCTGATGGACACCCGATCACAAGAGGCACCTTGTGGGGAAGGAGTCGGCTTGTTAGGGGGACTCTTCAGCAGCTTGGCGAGCAAGACCTAAGGAGATGGCAGTGCAGCTAGCTAGTGGCAACTAGCTTAGACAACCAGTGACCAAGTCAAGCCGTCATTTGACTTGCAGTTGGCTAAGGGATGATGGCTGATGCAAGTGGGTGGCATGTGCAGGCCACTATCTGGGTGGTGGGTGATTATGCAGGGCAGTTGAGGGTGGTTCTAGCCAGTTGCATAACCACCAAAGTTGGCTCCAAGATTTGAATTGGGAAATTCAAATTGGTAACTGCAGCTTGAGTATTTTAAAAGGGCTCCTGTAGCCTTGAAATAGAGAGAGAGAGTTTTGGGAAAAGGGTTCCTTCTTGTATGCCTTGGGTGAGAGCATTGTACTCTGGTTCAGGAAACAATTTTGTCTTGTAAGAGTGATTAATACAAGTTGGGAAAGGATTTCCGTAACCTCGTGTGTCCCTATTGCTTTGTTATTTCTATGTTCTACTCTGTTTTTCTAAACGCTGGGAAGGAAAGGTTGGCTAAGGACGGGTCCTTAGCACCGCGCACTCGTGAAAAATTTAGTGAAATATTCAGGGGTGTGACAGTTACCATAGTCACCTTGGAGAGGGTAAGTGGAAGCTTGCTAAGGGTTATCTTGTTTTAGCTAGGGGGAAGAAAAACAATACCCTCTACAAAACAGAAGCGAGACTAGTCAAGGGAGAAGTGAACATTGTTGAGAATGAAGCCTCTACTGAGCTATGACATAAGCGGCTTGGTCACATGAGTGAAAAGGGATTTCAGGTTCTTGCTAGAAAGAAGCTTCTACCAGTTAAAGGTATGTCACTATTACCTTGTACACATTGTCTGTTTGGAAAGCAAAGTAGAGTTGCATTTCATAGATTTCCTTCACGTAAAAAACCAAATATTCTTGATTTTTTGAAAATTGAATTTTTTAAAATTGGAGTTTTGGAAATTATTTGAAAATTGAAGTTTTGAAAATGATTTAAAAGAGGATTTGTAAAAATCAAATTTTGATGCGTGAGGATAAAGAATAAAAAGGATAAGGGCACATGTACTTCAAGGATGGCCCACCAAAGGTGGCCATATATGCATGGAGAGCTTTGATGCATGTGAGAGGAAGACACATCAAAATTCTTCCAATTGGGGTTTAAGATGCCTTATAAGGTCAAGATGTTGTTGGATATCTAGGATTCAATGGTTGATTTGGGCTAAGACATTATCAACATTTCATAATAGGGGTTCTTCTGACACTGTGTTGAGTCTGCCTGTTTTAGTTGAGGATTGTCTCGATTTTTAATCATCTTCCCAATGTCAACAGTTTGCATTTGTCACAACTGAACCCACACATTGAAGGGTATCATTTATTCTGAAAATTTGAAGTGCCCCTGCTCAAAGCTCATGACTATTGGCTTTGCCACTTGTGAAAAATTCCATGCCACTATTAACTTGTCATTCACCATTTTCTTGCACTGTGCTTTATGTGATTAGTGAGTTACCAGCTCTTGAAAGTGAAGTAATGAATCTCCACTTTGAATGAGGGTCTAAGTTCTCCCTGAACTACACCAGCTTACTGCCTATTTACACTTGGCAGCACACATTATATTCTTGTGTCCCACGTCAGTAGAGTGAGCTTCGGGACGGTAAGGGCATAGTATTGTTGTGACCTATGGGATGTGAGTGGCGCAAACCCGACCATGAAGAAGTGCAGGTGAGGGAACGAGATGAGGTTAACGACAAACTTCTAGAGATCTAAGTTGGATTAATCTGGGAGGCAAAGGCAGCAAGTTACTTGAACTTCAAGCTTGACGAGGCCATTTTTCCAATGTCGAATAGAAGCCTCTTGTCATTAACAATTCTCCAGCAAAAGGAAATGAGGAAGATCACCACACACTACTTCAAGTTGACATCAAAATCCTTCTCCCTGTATGATCTCATAAGACTCCACCTCTACTTCTCTAATATGGCGTCAAGGTGGGTTGGTGTCTAAGCTAGCAATAATGCCGGTGAGTTAGTCTTCTTCATACTAAGGAGCTCACAAAACCACTTGAAGGCCGTACCCATTTGTTAATGTCGAAAAACAGCTAGTGGTTTTAGGTATATGACTTGAGGTTACATTTCCAAAAGCAATCGAAAGAGAGGGACTGAAACGAGAGAGGTCGTGGAGTACAAGGAATATCCAACAAGTTTCCAAAAGCTATTTGAACTTTCAAATAATTTTCAAAATAATGGTAGGAGTTTTTTTTGAAATAAAGAGGGTCCCGAGAAACAAAGCATGCTCTAAACAATTCAATTCATTAAACTAGACCCCCATTTCATGCTATGCTTAATGGATCTAAGCAGGTGAACAAATAGTGAGCATTCGTACGATTAATCAAATATCAAGTTCAAAGAAAACAATCCATATATCAATCATTTATAGGGGAAATCAAAGAAACCAGAAATGGAACAAAACATAGCAAGTATGAAACGAACTCAACTTCAACAAAACCTAATCCACAACAAATGATGTTCAAGTAGCAAGACAAAATGATGAAAAACAATGAAAATGAGAAAAAATGAATAAGAGATTTGCAAAGAATTCATACATGAGGGTGTTCCTCTAATCCTCCAAAAAATAGTAAACTTTCCTTCTCCTTGCCCTCCCAAACATCTCACTCTTCATTTGAAATCCTACTTTAATCCATGAGTTTCGACCACTTGAGTATATTCTACCATAATCCGGGTGACCCCTAGCTCCAACTTTTTCTCTAACCCTACTCTACTTCGCTTTGCTCTGTTTTTTTCCTCCCTGTTTTCACCCTCTCCCAACTACTCTATTGCTCCCCGTTCAACAAAAAAGTCTCTCCCTCAACCAACACCATGGCAAAGTGGTCATGCCTTTGCCACACGTTTCATGCAACTTTGAACACTTGTGGAGGTCGTTCCCCACTCCTCCTAATGAAAACAAAAAAAACCAGCTCCTCCCAGTCCAAAGAAGGGTTTACAAGTGGGTTCCACAAATTTTTTTTGTAATATTAATTTTTATTTTTATTTTCGTGTTGTTTAGAAAATTTTGCAAACATCAAATTTATGTTTTCATTTTTTGAACTTGATTTTCCACAAAATAAAAATGAAAAAAAAATGTATAATTTAAATTAATTAAAAGGTTATATATTTTCAATTTATTTGATGTTATATAAAAAGTAAAATAAATTTGAAAAAATATATAAAAATAATTTATTGACTTCAAATCATTTTTCTTTCCTTGATTTTTTTTAAAAATTTTTTCCCTCGCATTTTTTTAGAATGAAACATAACCTTAATTATTTGAAACCAAGTAATCGATGAATTTGTTTGGAGGAATTTTTTGTTCCTATCAAAAATAATTTTAAAATTATCATATATTCGGATTTCACATAAACTTGTCGTTTTGCCAATGTCGTGAAGATATGTTCTCATGCAAAAGGACATTTATTTATGAATATTAGGAAAGATGACAACATAGTGGTAAATATTTTAAAAATGAACAAATATTAAATTATTCAAAGAAAAAGCCCATATGGATGCATATTTATGTATG
The DNA here is from genome assembly GCF_004353265.1 of Vitis riparia. Classification (NCBI taxonomy): domain Eukaryota; kingdom Viridiplantae; phylum Streptophyta; class Magnoliopsida; order Vitales; family Vitaceae; genus Vitis; species Vitis riparia. Next base: position 1,914,365 of record NC_048446.1, read on the forward strand.
GTTATTTTATTAGAAATTTAGAAATGATATGTCTGGCTGCATTTTTATTCTTTTTTTAAAGTTTTTTTTTTCAAAAATTAAAATTTTAAGAATAATAATTTAAAAAACCATTTCAATTTTTATTTTTAAAATTTGATGATAAAAACTATAAAAAATAAAAGTGCCAATTTTTTTTTAATATCACAATTTTTTTTTTAAAAAAATTTAAAATGAGAATAGCAGGTATTTTCAAAGAATGATTTTTAATTTCTTTCAATTATTTTTGAAGGATTGTTTTAAAAAATAATTATACGAATATAAAAATAATTAAAAATAAATTACTATAAATAAAAATTATTTTTAAAATATATTTAAAAATATAGGAAATAATTAACAAACATTTTAAATTTTTTTTTTTGTTTTATAAAATATTAGAGAACAATTTTTAAAATTTATTTTTAAAATTTATTTTTAAAAACACTTCCCAAACAAATCCTAACACCTTATGTTTTTCCTTATATTTTAGTTTTCTCTCCAAATTCAACTCCTCTTTACCTCCTAATTAACATTGTGCTTAATTTCCATATCGACATTGTAAAATTATTGAAAATCACTAAAAAATTTATCCAAAAATCATAAAAAAATTAAATTTGGATTTTAGTAATCATCAAATATGTTTTTGCCTTTTGCTTTCAAAAGTGAGGAATGATATTAGAACTAGAAAACATCTTTAATATTCATAAACATTAAAAAACATGATTGAAAAAATATTTATGATTTTTATTTTTTAAATAGTAAACATAGCAAATCCCATTTATCTCATAATCAAAAAATTGAAATCAACATTTCACTTTGGTGATGTATGAAACTTTGCCTTTATCTATTATCTCAAAACAAGTTCGATATTTATTGAATTTAAAGTTTAGAATTGAGGCTTCGATCTTTCTAATTCAGTCAAAATAAAACAATCTATAATTGAAATGAATATTATATTAAAAAGATTGTAAATTTGCTAATTATTACTTGCTTAAATTAATTAGGTTAATAAAATTGTTGAAAATATTAAAATTTGACCTAGTTGAGGTAGGGGACTCAAGTTAAATGACTCATTAAATTATAAAATTAAGTGTTAAATATATTTTACCTTCTTAATCTTTAGCATGTTTTACACTTTGCTCTGCATATTAAAAAATTAACATTTTGGTCTTCAAATTTATTATAATGTAAAACTTTACCTTTGAAATTTATTAAAAAGTCAATAAATAGTTCGTTAAATAAAGAAACAATGTTAAAATGTAAATAAAAATGATTGAGATGTGAAGAAAAATATTTATTATGAGTTTGAAACCGCCACAGTTTGCAACTACATGCAAAAATCAAGAACATTTCTCTAAAATAAAAAATAAAAATTGATAATTACTATATTTTAAAAAATTTGGAAATTTCACTTTGAGACTATTAATTTAAAGTTGGTTTTACCCAATTTCATACTAGTGTCAAAACCAAAGTATGAAAAAGATAAATCTCTTTTGTAATTTTATGAAGAGTTTATAATTTGGGGCAAAGTGTTAGTATTTAATAAGTTTAGAGGGTAAAATATCGGGTTTTGAATGTGAGATGGTAAAGCGTAAAACATGTCAAAGGTTGAGGACGTAGGAGAAAATTCATTAATTTTTTTTTTTGGTTATTAATGTAATTTTTAGAGTGTTTTTTTTTAAATCATAAATTGTAGTTTTTTCCATTATTTTTTACCATAAAAGATAATTTAATTACTTGTTAGATCCACTATATGATACTCGCATGTTCTTAGTTAAGGTACCCATTTTTAAGTCGTCATTAAAAAATCAAATTTTATTTTTTTTTGAAATTAAATTGTGTTCTTCTCGAAAAAAATATTTAATTAAACCATAATTTAGAACTTAATTCAAATTTAATTTAATAACACTACAAATAAAAAGGTAGAAAAAAAATTAGAATCTAAAACCATCTTGTCCCGAGGACTTATAAGTTCAAGAATAATTCCAACTCTTCAATCATTTTCAATGACCTCAATTTTCTCACTAAGAAAGTTCAAGAATAGTTCCAACCCTTCAATCCCTTTTGATGATCTTAATTTTTTTTAATAACATTTGAGATGTCTTCTTCAATGGATTAAGACAATTGAAGAGTGTTATAGAGTTTCCGTGGCTTGTTCATCTATGCATGTATCTCTACATCACATGAAAAATTCTATCTAGACATTTTCTTCTTTCACTTCGGATTTAGACAATTGAAGAGTGTCAGAGTTTCCGTGGCTTGGCTTGCTCGTCTATGCATGATGGGTATATTGATAACTTGGAAAGTAACAAAGAAAAAAAAAATTGTTAAGAAAAATAGTTTTTTCATGTTTAGTTTTACTATAAAATGTGAAAGAATTAAATATAATTAAAATTAATTAAATATTTATACATTTCAAAAATTGTTTAATATTTATATAATAGAGAAAGTAAAACAAATTTGAAAAAATATATAAAAATAATTTATTAAATTTGAATTAATTTTTTATTTTTCTCTACTTTTTCTTTTCTTACGTTTTTTTGCTATGTTTGGTTTATCGAAAGTACTAAGAAAAGAAAAAAATGTTAAGAAAAATGATTTTTTCGTATTTGGTTTCACAATAAAAAAATATAAAAAAGAATAAAATATAATTAAATTTTTTCAAAAATTTACATATTTTTAAATTATTTAATTTTTACATAATAAAGGGAAATAAGTAAAATAAGTTTAAAAAAATATATAAAAATAATTTATTGAAGTTAGAATTATTTTTATTTTCCTTTACCTTTTTTTTCCTTATACTTTTCCTCTCTATTTCCTTTCTCTCATATTTTCCCTTAAATTTTCTAGAAACCAAACATAACAAAATTCCTCTTTATTTTCTTTCTATCACATTCCCTCAAAATTTTCGTAACCAAATTTCATTTTGGTTGATGATACCTAAAAAAGGGTCATGGGCAAGGTCTCCATGCAAGTTGGCCTACAAATATTAATATAAGCAATGTTTGTCACAAATGTATAGAATATTGGGAAGAAAGAGACATTGATATTATATTATATATGATTATATATATACCCTAGTCATACAAGATGGACACATGATAAAATTTTGGAGAAAAAGTCAAGGAGACTGATAAATTATGTGATTAATTGATAAAATATACTATCACAAACTAATAAAGTATGCTTTTAATTCTTGGACTTCTTCCTTTCTAATATTTTTCTATAGTGTTTTCTTTTAAAAAGTGAAACACAAGTTTAAGGTAACCACACGTGTGTATACTAAATTTGATGCATATTAAATTGATACCGCCATTTTTTTTTATGTAACATAAGAAACTTCACAATTTTCCTTTAAACTATGTTTGAATCTCGAAAAGTTTGAAGGAAAATGCAACATAAAAAAAATGTAGAGAAAAAGTAGAAAAAAATGAAAAATAAGAAATAGATTTAGACTATGATTGGTTTCTGAAAAATTTGAGGGAAAATGTAAGTGAAAGAAAAATAAAAGAAAAGTAAAAGGAAATAAAAATTAAAAAATAAATAAAAAATCGATAAATTACTTTTATTTGTTACTTGAAACACATTTTACTTATTTTAACTCATCGATATAAAAATAAAATAATTTAAAAATATGTAATTTTTTAATCAGTTTTAATTATATTTTATTTTCTTTAATTTTTTCACAGAAAATTATATATATATATATATATATATATATATATATATATATATTATATATATATATATATATATAATTATTTTTCTTCATATTTTTTTTTTCTTAGTATTTTTGGTGAACCAAACATTATGGAAATATTTGCACTATTAGAGAAAGAAATAAAAGAGTTATACATCTCTTGCTAAAGAAGAACTACTAGTTCTTTATCTCGTTTATTGATGAGCAATAACTACTAGCTCTTAAAGGTTCACAAACTCGAAAATTTAATTTGCATTTGCATTTGCATTTTTCATTTTCAGAAGATAAGTTGTGGTGACCGAAGCAATGCCTTCCAGTGGTTTGCTAGTGACCATTGAAGCATTGGAAGCTTCTTCTTCCTTCACGTCGTACTCGATCTTTAATTTGATGACACATGAATCCTTCTCTTTTTCCACAATCTCGAAGCAAACTCGATACAAAGTAAATCCCAAGTCCAGAAATCCTCCTTCAACTACCTCAGTCTCTTTGATGCGCTTCTCGTTGTCAATCTTTGTGAATTTCTCCTTGTAAATCATAGGTCCTTGCGCCCCTTATTCATCAAATAAAACAATCTATCACTTGAATAGAAAGTATCAACTCTAGAAGAAAAATTAGGCTAAAAAAAATATATATAAAAATAAAAATAAAAAATAAAAATAGTACCAGGGGGTGGGGCAAGCGTGAGTTCAAGAACAGTGCCAACTCCTCCATCACCTTCAACCAGCTCAACTTTCTCAAGCATAGGAGAGAGGCCTTCTTGGACAACCTTGGCCAGTTGAAGGGTGCTATAGAGCTCCCAGGCATCGCCGGCCGGCACGTCGACCTCCACGTCATATGAAACTTGGCCAAACATCTTCTTCTTCAGCTCACTTCTCTGTGGTTACAGACCTATGAAGATGGTGTTTTAGGGTTTGGTGGTTGTGTTGATTATTAAGTGAAGAACCCTAGCCTCTCTGCATTGACTGTTAGATAGATAATAACAAGGGCATTGTGAATGAGGACAAGGTTTCTTTCCCAAGGATCTGAGGAAAGACTGGCCTGCCAATATTCCAAAGTTAATGGGCCTTGTCAATATTGGAAAATTTGGAATTAAAAAAAAAAAAAAAAAAAAAAAAAAGGACTTGAATGATGTGAAGTTAATGGAATATGCTTTTGCAAAGCCAAGAATACATGCATGATTTTTTTTTTTTAATATATATATTTTTCTATATAATAATTAATTAAGTTGTTTTAGGTTTCTTAATTTATTAATAAAATTACTAGGGGCTTGCAAGTGGTAGTTTTCCTAGCAATAGAAGATGTAGGAGAATAGAAATAATTATAGCTCTCAATTGCATAATTGAATTTATGTCTTAAAACTATATTTTAAAAAATTATTATTAAAAACAGAATAATTATAATATAAGTTTAATTCTCTATTTTTTCAAAATCCATACTTTTAAGCTATATTTGGTTATGGGAAAAATGAGGGAAAAAAAAGAAGGAAATGTGACGAAAAATAAAAATATATTTTAAGTGAATAAATTATTTTTATATATTTCTTCTAATTAAATTTAGTTATTTTTTCTGTTATATAAAGATTAAATATTTTAAAATATATAAATTTTAAATTAATTTTAATTATATTTAAAATTTTTGTATTTTTATAATAAATTTAAATATAAAAAAATATTTTTCTAATATTTTTTTCTTTCCATATTCTTGAGACTAAATATATTATTATATTTCAAATAACTATAAATCATTTTTCTTTTCTTATCTCATTATCTCACTTTGGCTTTTTTTTTTTTTTTTTTTCAATTATGAAGCCAAGCCAATTTTAAAATATATAAAATTTTAATTATATTTAATTTTTTTTGTATTTTTATAATGAAATTAAATATAAAAAAATTATTTTTCTTGATATTTTTTTTCTTTCTATATTCCTAGAACTAAATATATTATTATATTTCAAATAAACCTAAATCATTTTTCTTTTCTTATCTCATTATCTCACATTGGGTTTTTTTTTTTTTCCAATTATGAAGCCAAACCAATAACTTATCAACTGACTTTCTTTTCTTCATATAATCTCTTTATCTTTGTGGAAGGTGGACCAACAAAAGGACAAGGATGTAGCTTTCAAGGGGTGGATGAGTGGTGGAGAGACATTCAAGATAAAGAATGGTCTGAATGATGAGAATAGAATTATGGTGTTGTTTGGGAATATTTCCTTGAATAGTTTTTCAAAATCAATTATTGCATATAATTTTTTAAAAATGGTTTTTAGTTATTTGAAGACTATAACTCCTTTGAAGAAGTCAAACATCAGAAACATTTTTTCAACCTACTCTCCAAGGAGGTACTGATATTCTTATATGCAATGCAAAAAGTATTGTTGCATACTCTTTATATTTCTAATTGTATTTCCTAGAAAACTATAAAAAAAATAATTAAAAATACTTAAATTATTCTAAAAAGTCACTTGTTTCCAAATTAAGAGGGTCTTTGCTAAATTGACTTAATAACTTAAAATGACTTAATAATTTAATATAATTAGTAAGTAAATTAAATATATTTGGTTAAAAAAACTTAATATTACAACTAAAGTTAAAAATGACTTTAGGTATTAAGTCAAAATAGTTAACTTTTACTCTTCATCTTTTTATTTTATTTTTTATCTTTTGTCTTATTTACCCCAACTAATGAGAATATATTTAATAACCATGACTCCTAATCCTTAACCATTTTTCATGAAAATAAATATTAGTTAATATTTTTAATATAAATATTAATTACAATTAATGAGAATAAATATATCAATATAATGATTTAAAATAAATTTTATCAACAACTTTAATATTGAAGTAAAAATTTGAGTAATAATGTTTAAATTAACAATTTAAGAATAATTTAAATTAAAGTACACTTAAATTATTAAGTAATAAGTATTAAATTTTATCAAACACCTAAGTGACATTTGTTTTTTTAACTTAATTTTAAATAGAACTTAAAATCAAATAGTGTTTAATAACGATAAACATTAAGTTATTTATTTATTTTAATATTTTACTTCTATTAAGTATTAAAAAGTAAAGAAAAACTAAAGTGAAATATTTTACGAATTCATCTTTATCTTAAAACTTTTTTTTGGCATTCAAATAACTTTTCTTTTCTTATGTACTTCTAACAGAGTAACCAAATATGGAAATGGATCGTAAATGAAATGAATCTTTTTTTTTTTTCACATTCCATATTCCATTGATTTAACCATTAAACATTTCTCATCTTCGAATATTGCAAAGCAGCAGTGACAATTCCAAGCCCAACCGACATGGACTGGTTTAGTTTACCAGCCATGAACCTAAGCCAGATCAAGCCCAACATTGTAGCCCACTTATATTTTGGGTTGGGTTCAGCCTAGGAATTTGGGACCAAACCAGCACAGTGTTTCTACATAATGGCCCATTTTGGCTTGATTATATAGTTGGTGTGTGACTTTTTGGCGTTTTTTTTAATCCCATAAATTATTAAGACAAGGGTGATTGATCATATAAAAACTGGTTTATTTTGACTAAGAAAAACAAAAACAACAAAACATGATTCAACTTGGGGAGCCCAAGCCCAAGCCCATTGTCAGTATTGCTTAAAGAGACTACAAATTTGAGGCAAAGTTTAAGTTGAGTTTGGATCATGGAGAATTGTGGAAATAAATAACAAGGAAAAGGTAAAGAGAGGAGAAATGAGGATTAAATTTAAATGATTTTTTTATTTTTTTAAAAATGTTATTTTATACATATAAAAGAAAAAGAAGAATTTAAAGTTTTTTCAAATTTGTTTATTATTATTATTATTATTATTATTATTATTATTATGTATAGGTTATGTTCGGTTCCCAGAAAATACTAAGTAAGAAAAAAAATATAAAGGAAATAATTTTTTCATGTTTGGTTGTTCTATCAAAAATTCAAAGAAAATAAAATATAATTAAAATTAATTTAAAGTTTATATATTTTTAAATTGTTTAATCTTTATATCATTGAATTAAATAAATAAATGAATTTGTAGTAAATACAAATAATTTAACTTTTAATATTTTTTTTTCCTTCATTTTTTCTACTTTTTCTTTATATTTTATTTTCTTGCATTTTCTCTCAAAATTTTCGGGAACCAAACATAACCATAAAGAATGAAGAATTTGAAAATATATAAATTTTAAATAATTTTTATTATATTTGATTTTTTTTAACATATTTCTAATGATAAACTAAACAAAAGATTTTGGATCCCTTATTATTATTATTTGTTCTTTTCTTTAGTAATGTAATATAAATAGAATTATAAGACTACTTTTAAATCTTGTAAAGTTTAAGGGAAATTAAAAAGCAAAATAGAAGAAAAATGGAAGGAAAGAAATGTATTATGAGGAAAGGAAATAATTTAAACTCAAAAGTATTTTTCTTACATACTTTAAAATTTTTTTTTTCATCTTTTTCCTTCTATACAAAGAATGAAGAATTTGAAAATGTATGAATTTCAAAATAATTTTTATTATATATATATTTGTATATATATATATATTTGTATTTTTTTTTATGATAAATCAAATAAAAATTTTCAATTTTCCTTTTTTTTTTTTTTTCCTTTCCATCCATTCTTTTCATGAGGGAACCGAAAAAATTTACTTTCATACTTTCTTTCTATGCCCACCAAAAGGAGGGTAAAATTTATTGTCTTTCATATCACTTTTTTTCAAAGAAAATATTGTCATATTACTTCTTCAAAGTAATTACTTGAGGAACATATGTAATTACTTCTTAAATTTTTTATTTTTAAAGTTGAGTTTTGAGGATTGTAATATGTTTTTACTTATTTTGAATAAAAATTTGATAATGCATAACTTCTTGATACAAGATAATTGTTTGAGTCATTTGAATTTGAACTCTACAGTTTGAAGTAAAAAATAATCATCATATCATTAGAGTGGATTCATAAATAATTAAAATAAATAAATATAAAAAGATGAAATAATGAAAAAAATTGAAATTAAAAAATATTTTATGAAACAACACGTAAAAAGTGGAGATATTGTAAAGAAAGAAAAAATTGAAAAAGAAAAATCATATGACATGATTGTGACATGTTAATATATATATATATATATAATATATATTTAAAAAATAAAAGACAACACTTTATTGATGTAAAATAAAATATATAAATAAAAGGAAAGAAAAAAATTTGTGGTAGTTGGAAGGAGGAAAGGAGGGTTAGGGGGAAGTTTTTGTTGAGGAGAAGAAAAAATGGTATTCTTCTATATATTAAAAGATACAGCAGATGAGGGCTATATATAACCTGTACATGAAGTTAATTTGGAAAAACTAATCACACTAATCTAGGCTACAATCTTGGATGATTTACAATCAAATAAAACTAACTTGGTAACTAGAATATTTTTATTTCTATAATTGCTCCTTCAACAACTCACGTCAATACTCCCCTCAAATTGGTGCATAGATATCATCAATGCCCAATTTGTCAAGTGAGTTGTGAAATATTTTGCTAGAGACAGCCTTTGTAAGAATATCTGCTAGTTGATCTTCTGACTTCACAAAAGGAAATTGAATGACCTTGTCTTCAGCTTCTTCTTGATAAAATGCCGATCCACTTCAACATGTTTGGTGCGGTCATGTTGAACTGGGTTGTGCGCGATTGCTATGGCTGCCTTATTATCACAAAACAGGTTCATTGTATCCTGAGATGAACACTCAATTTCCTCTAATAATCTTTTTAACCAAAGTAGCTCACACAATCCTTTAGCCATGCCTCTAAACTCAGCCTCTGCACTAGATAAAGCAACTACCTTCTGTTTTTTACTCCTCCAAGTGACCAGATTGCCTCCCACAAATGTGAAGTAACCCGATGTAGATTTTCTGTCAGTAATGTTCCTGCCCAGTCTGCGTCCGTATAGCCGTCAATGTGCAGATGTTGGTTTTTCGTGAACATCAGTCCTCTTCCTGGAGAAGACTTCAAGTACCGTAAAATACGAACCACTCACTCATATGATCTTGCTAGGACAATGCATGAATTGACTCACCAAGCTCACCGCATAAGCAATATCAGGCCGTGTGTGAGATAAGTATATCAGCTTTCCCACAAGGCGTTGATACCTTTCTTTATTGGTAGGGGTCTAGTTAGGAAATTCTCCAAGCCATGGTTTTGAACAACTGGTGTATCAGTAGTCTACAATCAAGCATTCCTGTTTCAGACAACAAGTCAAACACGTACTTCCTTTGGGATAGAAATATGCCTCGTTTTGATCGAGCTACTTCAATCCCAAAAAATACTTCAACCCTCCAAGATTTTTCATCTCAAATTCAGTTGCTAAATGCTCTTGTAATTTAGAGATTTCTTCCTCGTCATTTCCTGTAATTATCATATCATCAACATAGATTATTAGAGCTGTTACCTTCCCCCGTTGGTGCTTCAAGAAGAGAGTATGATCTGAATTACTTTGCTTGAAACCGTGCTTTCTCATGGCAAGGCTAAATCGTCCAACCATGCTCTAGTTGACTGTTTCAATCCGTATAACGCCTTTTGTAACTTGCAAACTTCCTTCCCCTGTGTCGAAGAAACAAAACCTGGTGGAATGTCCATGTACACCTCCTCTTCAAGATCCCCATGGAGAAAGGCATTTTTGACGTCAAATTGGTGCAACGGCCAGTCCAAGTTTGCAACAAGAGAGATTAGTACTCTCACAGTATTTAATTTTGCTACAGGTGAGAAAGTTTCTTGATAATCTACCCCATATGTTGAGTATATCCCTTCGAACGAGCCTTGCTTTATATCTTTCAACTGATCCATCTGCTTTGTGTTTGATAGAGAACACCCATCGACATCCCACAGTTTTCTTCCCCTCAAGCAATGGCACAAGCGCCCAAGTATCATTTTTCTGTAATGCTTTCATCTCTTCCTCTATCGCTTGGATCCATTTGGGATTATTCATGGCTTCACTCACTGTATCAGGAACACCATCTGCAGATAATTTATGAACCAATGCCTTAAGAGGTTCAAACAATTTTTGAGTTGAGATATGGTTGGCAATTGGGTACTTTGACTTGCTCGTTCCATGATCGGGTGAATAACGGTTTGGTGGTTGCCTGCGGTTATGCCTGAAAGGTAGTTTATAGCCAACAAAAATATTGTGAGGAGAGTTTAGAACTTGTACCTCAGGAATATTCTCATGAGATTGGTCTAATTGTGGTACTGTCAAGTCATGGAAAGATTGTTCACTTTCAATTTCCGTAACTTCTCCATTTTGACCTACTTTTGTTGGTTGTTGTTCGATCTCTGCTTCGACATGCTCAACATTTTCAACTTCTCCTCTTTGATCTATCAGTATTGCCATTGGTTCTCTTGGCTGAACCTTCCTTAGATCATTTGAAGTTTCTTCGAAGCTTGGCCAATTTTCCCAATTCTGCTCTTCACTCATCATCTGAGAGGAGCGGGAAGATTGAGAAGTGAATAAATTCTCCGATTCAATGAAGGTGACATCCATGGTGGTATAGAGCTGCCTTGTAGCTGGATCATAACATCGGTATCCTTTCTTGTGAGCTGCATAGCCAAGAAAAACACAACGGACAGCACATGGATCAAGCTTTGTTCGTTGATTCTTGTGTAGATGAACATATGTAACACAACCAAACTTTCTTGGAGGAAGCATTAGAACTGATGGTAATGTCACATGTTGTGCGAGAACTTGAAGAGGGGTTTTGTAGTGCAAAACTCGTGATGGCAATCGGTTCATTAAGTATACAGCAGTCATTACTGCATCTGGCCAAAATCGCTTAGGGACATAAGCAGCAGTCAAGAGAGCTCGAGTGATTTCCAAGATGTGTCTAGTCTTGCGCTCTGCAACACCGTTCTGTTGCGGTGTTTGAGAACAAGATGTCTCATGATGCAAACATGTTCCTGAAAGTATCTGTGAAATTGTGCATTATCATATTCCCCACCATTATCAGATCGAAGAATTTGAAGTTTAGCAGAAAATTGTGTTCGAATCATATTATGAAATGATCGAAATATTTCAAACACTTCATGTTTATTTTTCATCACATAAAGCCAAGTCATTCGTGTACAATCATCGACAAAGGTTACAAACCAACGAACACCAGAAGAAATAGTAATAGGAGCAGGGCCCCAAACGTCATAATGAACAATCAAAAAAGGAGTGTCACATTTATTCAAACTGATTGAATAAGGTACCCGATGACTCTTAGCCTGAATACAAGCTTCACACTTAAAATCTGACTCATTAAACTTCGTAAATAAATCTGGAAATAAACATCTCAAATACCGAAATGAGGGATGCCCAACCGATTATGCCATAACCAAATCTGTCTTTCCTTAACTCCAGCAGAATGCATATTATTTGCTCGACCATAACTGAAATCATCCATGTAATACAACCCTTCCCTTTTAGTACCACGACCAATAATCTCCTTGGTGAGAATATCCTGAAACAAACAGAAGTTAGGGTACATTAGAGCACAACAATTCAATTCCTTAGTCACTTGTCCAATAGATAAAAATTTATTGGAAAGTGATGGAACTAGTAAGGTATTTGGTAATGAAAAAGAAGAAGAAAGAGCCAATGTTCCAGCCCCTGTTACTGGATATGTTACTCCATTAGCATTGGCAATGCATACTCGTTTTGGTTGGGTGGCTTTAGAGAAGTCACAAGGGTCAAAGGTCATGTGGTCTGTTGCCCCAGAGTCAATGATCCAGCCATCATGGTTTCCCATTTTCGAGCAAGAAAAAACATAACCTTGGTTACCCGAGTCATTCTGAACAATTTGTTCACTAGTGGAGATAGAAGATTCTTGTTGTGGTACGAGAGATAGTTGAGGCTCTACGCTCATAAGAGCTGCACGACCAAGATTGTCGCCTCCACTTGCTTCACACTTTTTCTTTGCCTTGAGTTCATGCCACTAATCTGGATAACCATGTAGTTTGAAGCATGTTTCTTTGGTGTGTTTTGCATTCCCACAATGTGTGCAGCCTCCTCCTTCCCCTTTTGGTTTTGTGGTTGTGTTAGGCTTTCCATTCAATGGCATTTGAAAAGATAATTGGTGTTGAGGTTTATGTCCTCCTCTTGAAAGCATAGCACCACCAGATATGGTATCTTCATTCATCATCATTACGGATTGCCTCAAATCCTCTCTTCGAACTTGTGCATAAGCTTGTTCCACTGTTGGGAATGGTTGTATCTGCAGCACATCTGCTCGGATCTTGTCAAGCTGATCATCAAGTCCGTCTAAGAAAGTGTAGACTCTATCCTCCTGCAAAATAGAGTTATACTTTTGTATATCAATATCACATTCCATAGGATTTGGTCGACAAAAGTCGATTTCTCTCCACAAGCCTTGCAGATTGTTGTAGTATGTCTCGATAGATCCTCCTTCTTGTTTGAGTCTGGTTACTCTTCTTTTGAGATCATATACTTGTGATGTATCAGTGCCATCAAAGTACGTAATAGCAATATTATCCCAAACAGCCTTAGCCGTTGAGAATCTGATAAAGTTACTGACTAACTTTGGATCCATAGAATTGATTAGCCATCCCTTCACCACTGCGTTTTCGGTTCTCCATTTTCTGAATGCAGGATCTGTTTGCAAAGGCTGTGGAAAATCTCCATTTATGTATCCCAAATTGTCTTTACCTGAGATATACATCTCGACAATTTGGGACCATAGTGCATAATTGGTACCATCTAACTTGATTCCAATCTATGTAGAAGGTTCATGACTTGTGATCTGGTTCTGAGTTTGGTTGTGGTTCAGTACTAGTGTCATTCTTGTCGTAAGATTTGCGAGAATTGAACTCCCCCCTTCGTGTTTTTCCACCCCAGTAGGAGGTGTTTCCATTTTCTCTTTCTGTTTTTTTTTTTTTTCAGAAATTCTGTGGCCCTAGAATCTCTGCTCTGATACCATGTTGAGGAGAAGAAAAAATGGTATTCTTCTATATATCAAAAGATACAGCAGATGAGGGCTATATATAACCTGTACATGAAGTTAATTTGGAAGAAACTAATCACACTAATCTAGGCTACAATCTTGGATGATTTACAATCAAATAAAACTAACTTGGTAACTAGAATATTTTTATTTCTATAATTGCTCCTTCAACAACTCACGTCAATAGAAAATGTCTTTTTGAATGGTGTTCTTCAAGAAGAAGTCTATATGGTCCTTCCTCTTGGTGTTTCTCATAATCTTAGAGAAGTTTGCAAGCTTAAGAAAGTTTTATACAGTCTCAAACAAACACCTTGTGCTTGGTTTGCAAAGTTCTTTGATGTGCTTATTTTTCTTGGCTTTCACCTAGTCATCATGATCCTACATTCTTTTTAAAGCACTACACCTCTATTGGTTGTATTCTTCTTTCTCTATATGTTGATGACATAATTATTATAGGTGATGATGTTGATAAGATTATAGTGTTGAAATCATATTTGACTTCCTATTTTAAAATGAAGGATTTGGGCTCTATACAATACTTTTTGGGTATTGAGGTAGTTTCTTCTCCAAAAGGTTATCTTCTTTCACAATCAAAGTACATAATTGATATTCTCAATCATGTTCACCTTATTGACACTACTCTTAAAGTTAATGTTCAGTATTCTTCTTCTGATGGCAACCCCTTGCTAGAACCTACTTTATATCATACTATTGTTGGCAACTTGGTATATCTCATCATTACACGTTCGAACATTACTTATGTTATTCATAATGTTAGTCAGTTTGTTGTTTCTCCTACTACAGTTCATTGAGTTGTTGTCTTTGTGTTCTGTGGTATCTCTGAGGCACTATATTTCATAGTCTTTTATTCCTATCTACTTCTTTTTTAAGAGTTGCATGCATATTCTAATGTTGATTGAACCAATGATCTCAAAGATCACAAGTCTACCACTAGATTTTATACATTTTTTTTTTTTAAGGATTCTCTTATTTCTTGGAAGAACAAAAACAAACTATCATTTCTCAATCTTCCACAGAAGCTGAGTATCATATTATGGCATTTACCACCAGTAAGATAGTTTGGTGATGTTGGTTACTTGTTGATATGGGTGTTTCTCTTTCTTGTCTTATTCCTATGTATTGTAACTACAAAAGTGCTATTCAAATTGCTCAAACTTGAAATGTGCACAATTTCAGCATGTAAAAATTTTAATTTTTAATAAAATTAAGAGAAATTAGTATAAATGATTAAATACAACTTTTTATGAAAACATATTTTATTTTTTATAAATTAAAACTTAAAAATTTTAATAAAGTAAAATGTTAGAACAACAATCAAGTTTTTATCTTATATAATTAGAAATATTAAATAATTTAACCAAAAAGAAAGTTGAAACTATGATCAATTTAGATCCATGAGCAAAAAACTAAAACTATTGTCATTGACTCTGATTTGTATATAAAAATTTAAAATTTTTAAAAATATAAATAATATAACAATGTAATAAAATTTATAAAATAAATAAATATTTTATTTAGACAAATATGGAAAATCTTATGTTGTTAACTTTTAAATTTGTTCATTATGTATTTATTTTTATATTAAATTTGTTCTCATTAATTATTCGTTATGCATTATTATTTTGTCTTAAAAATATTCATAAATAATTAAAATTTATAAATATTGAAAGATGAAATAGTGAAAAAAAAATTGAAATTAAAAAGATTTTATAAAATCAACACATTAAAAAAAAAAACAAAAAACAAAAAGGTGGAGGTATTACTAAAGGAATCAAAAAATAAAAAAATAAAAATCACATGACATGGTTGATTATCACATGTCAATGGTTGATTATCAAAGAGTTATGTGTAAATGAGAAAAGGAAAACATTTGAGGAGGAGAGGAGCTTTAGATAGTAATTTTGAGTGCACGTTGCTAGGATTATTTCTTTCAAAATATATATACATTAAAAGTCAAAATTTAAGCTTCAAAGGAAAAAAAAAAAAGGTGGCGCATGATTATATAATCCCCACGTAATTTCATTGCTAGTTTCCTTTTTTTTTTTTTTTTTATCTTTCCTTTTCTTTTCATGTTTATATTCTGTTACATTAGTGGAAGCTTTGATGATCTTTAATTAACAACATAAAGATAAAAAAATCAATACAAATAGAATATGAGATTTTAACATGGTTCAACAACCATGTCTTCGTTCATGAATAAGATATAATCATTTCAATATATAATAAAAAAACATTACAAGAGAGTTCTGTAGCTGTATGTTGACGTCAGTTTATCTCCTCTATCTGACCCAAGTCCATGCTCTTAAAACATACAAAGTTGCCTCTACAACCCGTGGCGGACCCCATTGTCTCCAATGATTGAATTTCGAACTCAAACTGACATAAAGGCAAATTTATACAAGAGAGTTGCCTCCAGTTGATGATCCGTTTGAGGAGATAAACGGAAGCCATCTCATTGAGGACACATGCCTTTATGTCAGTTTGAGTTTGAAATTTTATCACTGGAGACAATGGGTCCGCTGCGAGTTGTAGAGGCAACTTTCTTTGTTTTAAGAGCATGGACTTGGGTCAGATTGAGGAGATAAACTGACGTCAACTGACATGCAGCTACAAAACTTTAGAAATAAAGTCTTTTGGAGGACCAAGAAAAAATGAAAAAAAATAAAAAATAAATTTTAAGTTAATAAATTATTATATAAAGATTAAATGATTTTAAAATAAATAAATTTCTAACTAATTTTAATTATATTTGATTTTTTTTTTATATTTTTCATAATGAAATCAAATAGAAGAAAATCATTTTTCTTAGTATTTTTTTTCCT
Organism: Vitis riparia; assembly: GCF_004353265.1. Taxonomy (NCBI): domain Eukaryota; kingdom Viridiplantae; phylum Streptophyta; class Magnoliopsida; order Vitales; family Vitaceae; genus Vitis; species Vitis riparia. Next base: position 1,930,918 of record NC_048446.1, read on the forward strand.
TCTTAGTACTTTATAGAAATCAAACATAACCTTCATTTTTTTGTGTAGGAGAAAAAAGATGAAAAATAAATTTTAAATGTAAGAAAAATACTTTAAGTTTAAATTTATATAAATTTTTAACTAATTTTAATTATATTTGATTTTTTTTCATAATAAAACCAAATAGAATAAAATAATTTTCCTTAGTATTTTTTTTTCCTTCTTAATACTTTCTGAAAACCAAACATACCCTTCATTTTTATATAGGAGGAAAAAGATGAAAAATAAATTTTAAATGTAAGAAAAATACTTTGAGTTTAAATTTATTTCTTTTCATGGTTATACTTTTCTTTCCTTCCAATTTTCTCTCTATTTTTATTTTTATTTTTTAATTTTCCCTTAAACTTTACAAGATTTAAAAGAAGCCTTATATTCTATTTATATCACAAGTGCTAAAGGAAAGAAACAAATAATAATAAGAAATCCAAAATCTTTTGTTTAGTTTATCATGAAATATATGATAAAAAGTCAAATACAATAAAAATTATTTTAAAATTTATGTATTTTCCAATTCTTTATTCTTTATACATAGAAAAAAAAATTTTGAAAAAATTATTAGTTTTTGGTGAATCAACCAATGAATTATATCTTCATCAAGGTGGGAAACTTCAATCTTTGTTTGAGGTTGAAACCCAATTACATTGTTCAAATGTTATGAGGTTTTCTTCCATCTTTCCGGGGAAATTGATGATGTGGCACCACAGTAGAGGAGAGGTCAACAAAAGAAGAAGACCATAAACTCACTCTTTATAGAAGAGAGTGGCCTTGAGATGATCAGTTTGAGGAGATAAACTGATCGAGCAGCGTCTCACTGAGGAGATATGCCTTTATTTCAGTTTGAGTTTGAACTTTTCTCACTGGAGACAATGGGATCCGCCAAGAGTTCTTTGTTCTAAGAGCATGGATTTAGGTCAGATTGAGGAGATAAACTGCCGCCAACCGACATGGCTTTGAACATGCAGCTATAGACGTTTGAAATAAAATCTTTGGTGGACCACCAGAAGAGGGAGTTTTTAATAAAGGATTTGTTCTCATGTCAGATTGAGGAAATAAACTGACACCAACGGACATAGTTTAATCACTTAGAATTGCTCTTAAGATTAGGAAGAAGATAAAATTGAGGTCAAATGTCAATCAAAACAATCTCCCCCTGTGGAATTATATTATTGTCGTCTAAGGCAGCTGAAATAGTCTGCCCTAGAATTTATTACAAAGCATTGGGGGAAGATAAAAATGTCTTTATTTTTTGTGAACTCTTTATTTCTTCCCATTAATGATTTTAAAATTAAGTATTTTCTAAAATGGCAAAATGCCAACTTAACACTCACATTTTTCCTTTTTAAACCATAGAAAGACTTCTAGCATCATCTTTAACCATCCTCACGATAATAATAATAAAAAGATATAAAGTAAAAAAGGATAAGACTGTTGGGATACAATTGCCAAAAAACAGACGTTCTTTTGAAATTTAGGGTTGTCTATTCTTTCAAAAGATATCCACTCTCATTATCATTATGGCATTAATGACTTTTATAATAAAGGTACTTTTGAATTTTAGGGTTGTCTATTCTTTCAAAAGATATCCACTCTCATTATCATTATGGCATTAATGACTTTTATGATAAAGGTACTTTTGAATTTTAGGGTGATTGGTTTAGTCTATTCTTAATTTGTGATCAAACTTAGAGAGATTTTTTTAATGGGAGTAAATTGTTAGAGTAAGAAGATTGGAGTATGGAGTTGATGCAATAGAGGATGAGAGGATTTATTATTATCATATGAGAACAGTGCTCAATACTCAGAAATCAACCGACGAAACCCTCAGCATAATACAAGACACAACTTTATTATAAGGTGCATGGATTCATCACCATGGAGAAGATGATGCTTAATTTAGCTGAAAACATACATACATACATATATATATATATATATATATATATATATATATATATATGACACTCAAAGACACGTAATATATATACTTTGGACTAGACTCATTATCCATAATTTGGCGAATTCTTCAACTGGTACGTTCACTAAATCAAAGAAGCAAACATGGCGATCACAGGCGTAACGTCATCTTCCCGGGCAGACTGATCACTAGTCTCATCATCCGTGAGAAGGTATCGCTCAAGGTCACCTATAAGCATCTTCTTCAAATGGTTGTTCCAACGGTTCTTGATAGCATTAGTGGTTCGCCCTTGAAGATAATTTTTTGCCATAAATGCCCACCTGCAACACAACACAGGAACTCCTACCTCAAAACTCAAACTGATCACCACACTATCATATCATATCATATCATAATCGAAAAATATGAGGATGATTCTCATTACTTATTCCTATGCTCCGGCATTCGCTGAATGCAGATGATGATGTCATCTTCCTCTTTGGAGAAGTTCTCTTTGTTGACACCAGACTTCAGATGGTTATTCCACCTCTCCCAACAACTCTTATCAGTCCTGTCCAGCCCTGCCAGCTGTGCAGTATATGGCCAAGATCGATCGGGGTATTTGAGCTTAAATTCTGTGAGCTTATTGTCTTCTTCTGAGGTCCATAGCCGTCTCTGCTCCTGTGGTCTTGCCATCATGGATTTCCCTGCAAAGATGGAAGAAATTAACCCAATAAAGCTTCCATGAAATATACTACAAGAAAACAAATAAATAAATAAATATTACAATGATTGCTTAAAAGCAAGCTATGAAGAGAAGATTGAGACCTTGAAGAAACAATGTGATTGTTATCCAATGCTTGACTGAGCTTCATAGTGGTATGGGAAGGGAAGGGAAAATTATAGAAAAAATTAAGTTGCCTTTGGGTGATCAGTTTGTAAACTGAAGCCATCTCATCGAGGAGACATGCATGCCTTTAGGTCAGTTTGAGTTTTAAAATTTCTCATTGGAGACAACGGATTTAGGTCTAATTGAAGAGATAAACTGATGACAACGGACATGGTTTTGAACATGAAATCTTTGGTGGACCACCACAAGAGGGAAAAGTTTTAATAAGAGATTTGTTCTCAGGTCAGATTGAGGAGAGAAACTGACCCCAACGGACTTGGTTTAATCACTTGGTATTGTTTATAATACACCCAAGTCATATTGAGGACAACATAAGTTTTTAATAAATTTATATATCATGCCAATAAGTTGACTTGCAGTCATAAAAAGTTAAAGTTGAAAAGTAGACCATGAAATCTTCCTGTAGACCCCTTAAAAGACTAAGGGTTTTGCCAGTTGGTTTGGGGGGGCCACTCAGATGATTTTTTTTTAAGTGAGGAGGGAGACCCCTTTTCTGCCATGAAGAAGCCGGATTGGACGGGCAGCAAAAGAGTAAGGAGGCCATGCTGCTGATGGAGGAGGCCATGCTGCTGATGGGTGAACAGCAGAGCTGGTGATGGCTTGTCAAAGAAGAGAGAAACAGGAAGGAAGAAAAAGGAAGGGGGGGTGGCTTCGGAGAAGGGAACAGGTCTTCGGAGGGAGAGAAGTTTGCCTGAGGAAGAAAGAGTGCAGGTATGGTTTTCTGTTAAATGGATCTCTTTGCTTTCATATAGTTTCGGTTATGATTTCTGGGATTACTTGTGTATAGATATATATTTATTCTGATGTCTGAATGTGAGCCTTGTGGACTTTGTCATGTTCCTGTGGGGTTTGAACTCATTTACTTTCATTTTATGCTTAGCATGGCTTGGTCTTCAACCTGTTTTCAGAGTTCTATTTTGATTTTAGACTTCCACTACCCATTTTACTCTGTTTTCCACCATCATCCTTTCTCCAGTTGCTCATCTTCCCACCCATTCACCTATCCCACATTCTCTCACATCCGTGCAGCCCACATGCTCCCCTCATGACATTCCCTTGCTCTTCCTATCATGCATTTTCCACTCCCATGTTCATGCCATACTCACCGCCATCTTTTCTCTCTCTACACCGTGACATGCACCCATTTGTTTTCCTAAAAAGACCACAACCCCTGTTTTGTGCTCCATCACAGCCCATGCTTGTGCCACCACATAACCCTCGTTTTCACCTCCACTTTCATACCCATGCAACCAATCTTTCTCACCCTCTCATCACCCACTGAAGTGTATGGAAGTCGTGGTGATTTCCCTCCATCTCGCGTTGCCTAGGCTGTCCTCAGTCCGCGTGTTTTCCTGCGCGCTTGCTCCAGATTAAACTTCGTTCGTCGGCTTCTTTGAAACCCTCTCAACTCGTGTTGTAGTTTATTGGATCAAAGCCCAAATCAGAGAGGAAGGCAAACCTGGGTTCTCGGGTGCAAGTGTATGCCAAAGGGGAGGTGTAGGAGGGTGAATTTCACGAGTGGTGGTGTTCAGGAAGTGAGGTTTATTATTATCATAGGAGTGGGAGGATATGTGGGCATGGATCAACCTACAGGTATGGGCATGAAACTGGGCCTGAGCATGGGTTTGAATATTGAAATGTGGCAAGTAGCCTGGATGCAACAACCAACTTTGCCTCTTGGAGGTTATAACCTCATGATGGGCTCAGGTGGTTATACTCTTTAGCAACCATATGGTAATGGCTACCATTAGGAACACTATACACGTAATGGATGCCTATTATTTCAAGTGATTCCTATGTTCCCAATTTACGCAATTTAATTCTTAAAGCCCTAATTTCTTGATATTCTTTCAAATTTCGATTTTCACACTAATTTATTTGATCACTATTACCATTATTTCATTATTATTTGTTTATTTCTAAAATTTGATCTTTAAACGTATCTTCAAAAATTCCATTTTTTAAAAAATTTAATTTCTAATCCCGAAAATTCCCATACTCGCTTTAATTTATTTAATCATAAATATTTTATTCATTTATTTTAAAACTCCATTTTTAATCTATTCTTTAAAATTCCCGATTACCGAATTAAATTCCGAAAATTCCCATACTCACTTTAATTTATTTAATCACTAATATTTCAATCATTTATTTTAAAATTCCATTTTTAATCTATTCTTTAAAACTTCCGATTTCAAAAATTCCAAAATTCACGTTTATTTATTTAATCATTATTTTCATTCCGTTTTAAACAATTCATTAAAATTTTCGACTTCCAATTTTAATTCCGAAAATTCCAATATTCACATTAATCTATTTAATTATTATTATTTTATTTATTTATTCTAAAATTTCATTTTAAACAATTCCAAAATTCCAACATTCACATTAATCTATTTAATTATTATTATTTTAGTTATTTATTTTGAAATTCCATTTTAAACAATCTTTCAAAATTCCAATTTCTGAACTTAATTTCCGATTTCCAAAATTCTAATTTCTTTCAAATTTAATATCCAAAATTCCAATTCTTAAATTTAATTTTCAAGACTCCAATCTTTAAATAATTTTCGAGACTCTAATTTCCAAATAAATATCAAAAATCCAGTTTTCTCTCGAATAACTTTAATTCCACTCCGATTTTTTAAATAATGTTCTATTTCTTTTGATTTTTTTACACAAGCAAGAATGATGAATCTTCATAATTCCGAAATAATGGGATTCGCGAGATTAATTCAGGCAAGATCAATCGAGCTTTGGTAGGGGCCCCACATATGTGATTTTATAATTGATTGATTGATTGATTGATTGATTTAATTGTCATGCATGATTGATTTCATTCTGCTCTATGACATGCTCAAAATTATTCCTTAACTGTGTACTAACCCCCCTCTTGATAGCGCATATTGATTCGCCACCCAGGTACGTATTTTCTCGCATTATGGTCACTCCTTATGCTTGTTTTATTTCTCATACGTGCATGATCGATTTGGGTATTCATTGACTTTCTCATTGGTTGCCATGTCAGCTTCATTTTATTAGTAGAGACCCGTCTTTAGGGACTTAGAGGGGTGCTACGGTCTTTACCATACCTTCCTGATAAGTAACCTGACCCCCGAACCCGATCTGGTTTTTCACAGACCACCTTTTCCAAAACAAGGAGTTACACTTAGAGTTTTTCTTTCTTATTTTGTTTACCCTTTAAAAATAAAACAAAAATAAGTGGCGACTCCAAGTCACTTTCAAACAATAAATAAAACCAATTTTTCAAATTAAAAATCGAGCTTGCCATCGAGTGGGAAACGCATGAACCGAAATGCGGGGTCCACACTTCCAAACATTGATTTCAATCCCCACCCTTTCTTTCACTCTCCCTCTTTCTTCTTTCTTATCATCCGACATCCTACTCATCTGCCTCATGATTACTTCCTTTTTCTTCGATGGAGACAAAAAAAGGTTTTGGTCTTAACACGAATTCACAAAATCATCTCCATACCTTTTATATTGATAAATATTATAAATTTTTATAATTTCTTTTACTAAATAGATAATTTTTATTATTTTATACATGTTAAAAAATAGAAAATGAAAAAAAAAATTATTTTTAATTAAATTATACATGTTAAAAAAATAAATTTTTTTTTTTCATTGGTTGGTTCCCACCAAAAACTAAAAGAAGTGGAATGCAGCTGTGTGACCATACATTCAGTGGAACTTAGATGCTTTCTCTGCCTCGTTCTTTAATATCAACTTCAAATATCATAAAATTTTGTGCTATAACTTTAATGTTTTACCAACATTGTTTTTAGGATATCTAACTATTTAATTATAAAAAATTATCAAAATTATTCTTTCTTTTTATAATTATTTTTCCCTTTTTTCTTTTATTTTGTATATTATTATTATTATTATTATTCACTTTATTATTTATAACGTTAATATTAAAATATTAATATAAATATTATTTTTATTTTTCATAATATCTAATTATTAAATTATTTATCTCTAATTTAAATTATAACATAAAACATGATTTAGTACCATATTTTAAATTATAAATAACAATCAAACTTTAATTAATCACTATTATGTAAAACTAAAATAATTTTATTAGTTAAATAAATAATTTTCGATTTTTAAAACCAAACCTATTAAATGATATTAGAATAGGACTATGATATTTCTTGATTTGGGAGGAGCATAATTGTTAAATTGATTTTATATTTTTTTTTTATAATTATATATGCAGACACAGACTAACAATACTATATTTATATTGCAATTACATTGAAGGTAATACATATTAATATAAATTTTATTCATATTTCTTTAATAATTAGTGGTGAGATGGATTGTGATGATTGATGAGAGGGGGCTCTAGAACCACCAGAGGAGAGAAGAGATTGTGGCCTCATGAATTTGTCTCTTTATGGAGAGATGATGAAATGGCGGAAGGCAATTGTTTCATGGGAAAATTATAATCTTCCAAGTGGTATAATCCTTTAAAAGGACATGAAAAGTTAGCATTTCCTTTTATAATTTTTTTCCATTGTTTTTTTTCTATTTATATATTATTTACAATATTATTATTAAAATATTAATCTAAATATTGTTTTTATTTTTAATAATAAATAATTATTTAATTATTTATCTTATTTAAATTATAATAGAAAATACGATATATATTACAATTACATTACATGTAGTATATATTAATATAAATTTTATTCATATTTCTTTAATAATAAGTGATTATCTATAATAATACATCACATAATAATACTAATATCAAATGTTAATAAATAATAATATTAAAAATATTAATATGTATAATAAATATCTCATGATTGTGTTAAAAAAATACTAAAATGTTCAAATAATAATAATAATTAATAAAAAATAGTAATCTTAATAATAATAATAAAAAGAATAAAATAAAATGGTAAATAAAAATTAAGAAAAAAAGAAAATGATAAAATAAAGAAAAAGGACAAATGAATGATATTTTTGTCTTTTTATCCATCGTTTTTTTCTTTTTTTTTCTTTGTTATCATTATTTTTTTTATTTTCTTCCATTTTTCTTGGAAGAATTATGCTATATTTTATAAGAATCCAAATTTCATATTTTAACCAAACACATGATATGATAAAATTATTCCACAAATATGCATTTAGTTATAACGAAATATTTGAATGCAATGTTTTTGGGAGGGATTTTTTTTAGTTGTGAGACAAAAATAAAATTAATAAATTTAAATTTTGTCATTGGCAAATGTTGTTCTATTTCAGCAACAAAAGAATAGGAAGAAAACCTACAATTCTAATTTTTGTCCAAATACCGAACAAATCTCAGGATATGGTCAATTTTCTAGTGGTACCTTTCATAATTCTAACAATCAGAATTTAAAAACAAAGAATTCGGCTACTAGATAGACCATAAACAATAGTAGTACCTCCTTTGGAACTTTCAAGCCTCAATGTCAGATTTGTTCTAAGTTCAAGCACACTGCTTTACAATGCTGGTATCGGTTTAACTCTGATTATCAACCAAAAGATTCTAAACATTCCACTTCTAATGTCAGATTTGTGACTCTTGCTAATTGGTTAAAAGCCATCGTTTGCCATTTGAAAGGTCCACTTTTAGAGCAATAAAACCATTTGGTCTCATCCATGACGATCTTTGGGGTAGTGCAGCTCCTATAGTTTCTGTTAATGGTGCTCAATATTTCTTGTTGCTAGTTGATTATTTTAGTACATTCTCATGGTTGTATCTTTTGAAAACTAAAGATGAAGCTTTATATGTTCCAACGTTTTCAAGTCATGGTTGAAAGATAGTTGGATACTAAAGTTCAATGTGTTCGGTCCGATTGGGGAAGGGGGTGAGTTTTAGGCTTTTAAGAATTATTTAGCTACAAGTGGTCTTCTTCATCAAGTCTCTTGTCCTTATACTCCTCAGTAAAATGGAAGAGTAGAAAGGAAGAATCGTCATGTTGTGGAAGTTGATCATTCTTTGTTAATACAAGCTGGTATGCCTCTCAAATATTGGTCATTTGCATTTCAAACTGCTATTTTTCTCATAAATCGGCTTCCCTCTAGTGTTGTTTCAAACTGCCATTTTTGCTAATACAAGGTGATTGATGTCCAATGCTTGGCTAAGCTTGCTCCATAGTGGTTAATTTTGGGAAAAAATTATTTATAAGAGAGTTGTCTTTGTTAGAATAATTATGGACTCGCATATATTAATAATTGTTTATGATTAAGCTATATATACATATATATATATATATATATTCAATTATTTAGTTATAAAGTATGGGTCACCTTGTGTGTAAAGCCCAAGTTACATGTGTCTTACATGATGGGCCTAAGACACATGTGGCCCAACAGCCAATGGGTATGGTCCCTAAGGCATAGATGAAATGAATAAAAAGGATCATGAAACTAAAGTTGTGTGTCTTAAGTTTTCTTTTCTGAAAACTTAATAATAAGTCTTTGTTAGAAAATACGAAACGTTCCCTCTCCTACCTCTCATCACAAGAGAGAATGCAGAAATGTGGTTTCCTCCTCTATTGCCTTAGAAGAACCATACTTCTTCAACATCAAAAATGGATTCAGGTTTGTCCACGTTCTCTCAAATAATCGGCACGTTTTCTTTATATGATTTAACATAAGATTTTGTTTTCTGGGTTGATAATGGACTTGACAACAAGTGGTATCAGAGCCACACATGTTGAATCATTAAGAAATGTCTGTTGATTCAAAGATACATGATTTTTCTCTCATATGGTGGATTCAGGGCAAGAAATTTCTTGATAGAATTTGGGAATTTTTTCTAGGTTCATTTTCTGTATGAATATATATATATATAAAAGGTTGTAACATGATAGGATTGTTTGGCAATTGGAGAAGCCTGCAATGCCCTTTTTGGCATTCATTTGGTGATCGAAGAAGATGATTTCGATTCAAAAGATGATTCTGATCCTCGGCATTCCCTACGACGCCGTTTTGACATTCGTTCGGTTTGTCTATTCGTCGAGATCAGTTGCCATCTGTTTTTTATTTCTCACTTGTTGAAATGTCAGTCGTTAATTCGATGACTTCAATTTTCCGCCTCCACTGGTCCAACGGTTGATATGATAATGTAAAACAAACTGTAAATAAAATTTCAGAGAAGACATATTGCCGATGTTTTGATGCATGTTAGTTTTAATGCATCATACAATGTGTTGATAAAAGAGTGTGCCATATTATTGTCTAACTAATAATTGACATAAGAAAACTAAGGCAGGCAAATTGTCCGTTACTAATGATCTTTGAGATTTATTGCAAAATGATAGTGTTTCCTAAAGAGTCTAGCAACTAAAAGGAAACACAGTTCTTAATGTTCTTCATCTATCCTCGACATTAAAAAAAAAAAAAAATTGTAACATGACAATGAACAACATATATATACTACACTAATGAATATCCTTATTGGTCAATACTCAAACCAACCAGAGAGCAGATTTCTGTATTCCATTTTGTGTACCACATTAAATAGATGGATTTAGCCTTTTCTTGCTACATTTGTGTTTAATATTTTAAAATCAATGAGTTATGAATATTTGTTGCCAAAGTAACTTATATTATGTAATTTTATTTATTTTTGAAATATGTAAACATGTTATTATTGTGTTAAATAATCGGCCCAAAGGAAGATTATTTTAATATAATAATAAATAAAGTAGTCATAAATGTGTGACATATAAAGTTTACCTTGCATGTTGTATGTCAATCCAAAGAAAGACATATTGCTTCGGTTTTATTGTCAATATTTATGAACTAATTTTGTAAAAGAGTACCAATTACAAGTTGATATTTTTGTCCAAAGATTGAATATTAATGTTTATGCTAGATATCTTATAATGGGTCCACATGCATATATATATTAAATTTTTTATTCATTCATATATGTATGATATTTTTGTGACTGATTGTGAGCTTTATTGTTATGGATTCATCTTCTATATCTGCTAATGTTAACAACATTCTTGTGCTTAATGGCACAAACTTCAAGAAATGGAAGGAGCATGTTATAATTGTGCTCGGGTGCATGGATTTGGACTATGCATTAAGAGAGGATCGCCTTGCAGACCTTACTGGTGCTGGCACTGCTAAGCAAAGAGTTGCTATAGAAAAATGGGAGCGATCCAATCTCATGAGTCTAATGATAATGAAACACACAATTCCAGAAGCTATAAGGGGTGAAATACTTGAGGAGTCCCAAGCCAAGACATTCTTGGACCAGATAGCAAATCGTTTCGCTGCAAACGAAAAATTCGAGACAACGCTATTCTTAGTAAGCTTGTCTCCATGTGGTACAAAGGGAAAAAGAATATAAGGGAGTACATAATGAAAATGTCCAATCTTGTGACTAAAATCAAGGCACTAAAGTTAGAGTTATCAAAAGACATACTTGTGCACTTGGTCTTGATCTCTCTACCTACATAATTTAGTTCATTCAAGATCAGTTACAACACACAAAAGGAAAAATGGACTCTGAATGAGTTTATTGCTTAGTGCATGCAAGAGGAGGAGAGACTGAAACAAGAGAAGATAGAAAATGCTCACTTGGCTTCCACATCTCAAGGACATGGTACCAACAAGAAAAGAAAAAGGGAGAATAAGGGAAAACAAACTACATTTTCTAAGATATCTAAGCAAAAGATGAAGAATAAACAAGATAAGGAGATCACTTGTTTCTTTTGCAAGAATGTTAGTCATATAAAGAAGACATGTACCAAATATGCCGCTTGGCGTGAAAAGAAAGGGTTGCCTAAAGAGCCGAATGTTAACTGATGGTGAAAGATACATTTATGTAGGAAATGGCAACAAGGCTACAGTGAAGGCTATTGGTCTTTTTAATTACAGTTAGATTTTGAATGTACTTTGGATTTAGATGAGACTTTTGTGGTACCGTCGTTTAGACAAAATTTAATTTATGTTTCATGTTTGGACAAATGTGGATATTTTTTTTAATTTAGAAATGGAATGGTTAGTCTATATCTAAATTCAAGTGTTATTGGTACTGGTAGTCTAATAGATAAGTTATACTTTGAACATAAAGGCCTCTAATGGTAATGAAACCTTGCATTCAAGTAATTATGGCAATAAGCGAAAGTTAACAAATAAGAATTCCTCAATGTTATGGCACAAGCGTTTAGGTCATATTTCAAATCAACATATTCAAAGGCTTATGTCAGAAGGAATTCTTGATCCACTTGATTTGTCAAACTTTCAAGTCTATATAGAGTGTATTAAGGGTAAACAAACAAATATAAGGAAATATGATGTCGATAGGTGTGATGACGTCTTGGAATTGATACATATAGACATTTGTGGTCCATTTCCTACCCCTTCTTGCAATGGACAACAATATTTTATCACTTTCATTGACGATTACTTGCATTATGGCTATCTTTATTTGATTCATGATAAGTCTCAATCATTGGATGTGTTTAAGAATTTTAAAGCCGAAGTTGAGAACCAACTAAGTAAGAAAATAAATGTCGTTAGATCTTACCGTGGAAGTGAATATTATGGTAGATATGATGGATCTGATGAACAACGTCTAGGGTCATTCGCCAAATATTTGATGGAGTGTGGTATTGTCCCTCAATACACCATGTCAGGGACTCCAAGCCAAAATGGTGTAGCAGAGAGGCGAAACTGTACTCTTAAGGATATGGTAAAAAGTATGATCGGTCATTCCACCTTGCCAGAATCACTTTGGGGAGAAGCAGTCAAAAATGCAGTTTACATTTTGAACAGAGTCCCAAGCAAAGCGATAGCCAAAACCCCATATGAGCTATGGACTAGCAAGAAACCTAGTATTAGGCATTTGCATGTCTAGGGTTGTCCAGCTGAGGATAGGCATTACAAGCCAAATGAGAAAAAATTGGACTCCAAAACTGTGAGCTGCTACTTTGTAAGGTATTCTGAAAGGTCGAGAGGTTTCAAGTTTTATGATCCCTCAACTAGGTTTTTCTTTGAAACGAGTAATGCTAAGTTCATTGAGGATGTTGAGTTAAGTGGGAGAGAGCCATTAAGAAAGGTGGTATTTGAAGAGGAATATGTTAGTATTCCTATTATTGCAACTGGACATGGTCATATTATGTTTGATGACACTATCCAAAATGTACAACCAATAACAGAGATTGTAGACACACCTGAAATTCCTCCTACTCAAGTTGTGGAACCAGTTCAAGTTCATGAAGAGGTAACTCAAGAACCTCAAGTTCAAGTGCCACTGAAGAGATCCACTAGAGAAAGGAGGAATACAATTTCAAATGATTATGTTGTATATCTCCAAGAACATAAGTTTGACATGAGTTTGGAAGATGATCCAATTTTAGTTAGTCAAGACAAACAAAGTTCTGATTCTGAAAAGTGGATAGAATCCATGAAGGATGAGATGAAATTAATGAAAGACAATGATGTTTGGGACCTTGTAGAGTTTCCTGAAGGTGTAAAACCGATTGGTTGCAAATGGATTTTTAAGACCAAATGGGATTTAAAAGGCAACATTATAAGGTATAAGGCACGCCTAGTCGCAAAAGGTTTTACTAAAAAAAAAAGGCATTGATTGTAAGGAGACCTTTTCACCAGTTTCGTCAAAGGACTCCTTTAGAATCATCATAGCACATTTGACTCATTATGATTTAGAGCTGCATCAAATAGATGTTAAAACTGTGTTTCTTAATGGTAACATTGATGAGACAATATACATGGTGCAACCGGAGAACTTTGAGTCTAATGATTCAAAGCAACTTGTATGCAAATTAAAAAGGCCCATATATGGTTTAAAGCAGGCATCCCAACTATAGTACCAAAAGTTTGATCAAGTGGTTACTTCATTTGGTTTCAAGGAGAACACCATTGATCAATGCATATATCTCAAGTTCAATGGGAGCAAATTCGTTATCTTGGTGCTATATGTAGATGATATTCTACTTGCAAGTAGTGATGTGGAACTTTTGCATGAAACCAAGTGATTTCTATCCAGTAAATTTGACATGAAAGATCTTGTTAATGCATTTTTTGTGTTGGGTATATAGATCTATAGGGATCGTTCAAAAGGTATACTTGGGCTATCACAAAAGTCCTACATCGACAAGGTGCTAAGTAGGTTTAGCATGAGCAATTGTGCACCAGGAGACACACCTGTGGCAAAAGGTGATAAATTTAGTTTGCACCAATGTCCGAGAAATGAACTTGAGAGAAAGGATATGGAGATGTTTCCCTATGCCTTGGCAGTAGGAAGTCTCATGTATGCATAAGTTTGTACGCGTCTGGATATTGCGTACATTGTTGGAATGTTGGGCAGATATTTGAGTAACCCAAGTATGGATCACTGGAAAAAGGCAAAATGGGTTATGTGGTATTTATAGAGAACTAAAGATTATATGCTTACATACTGAAGATCCAATCATTTAGAGATCGTGGGATATTTAGACTCCGATTTTATAGGATGTCTTGACAACGGGAGATCCACTTCAGGCTACATCTTCATGTTGGCTAGAGGAGCGAGCGGTTTCTTGGAAAAAATGTTAAACAAACACTTATTGCTTCTTTCACCATGGAGGTAGAATTCATAGCCTGCTATGAGACATCAAACCATGGGATATGGCTACAGAATTTTATCATTGAATTGCGGATTGTTAATGGGATTGAGAAACCATTGAGAATCAATTGTGATAATAAGGCTGTAGAATTGTATTCTAAGAACAATCGAAGTTCGTCAAAGTCCAAACACATTGACATCCAATTCTTAGTTGTGAAAGAAAGAGTTCAGAGTCTTCAAGTATCAATCAAACACATAAGCACAAACTCCATGATTGTGGATCCACTCACTAAAGGTTTGCCACCCAAAGTATATCATGAGCATGTCACACATATGGGTGTTGTACATATTAATGACGTGTCAGTATAGTGGGAGTTTGTATTTGTTTTTTTTTTTTTTTGTGTTTGTTTTCTTGATGTATTGCTATGTTTGTGTTATATGTACAGACTTTAGTTTTAAAGACTATTGTGTTTGAATACTCTAAATTGAAATGATGACTTTCAGAAGCAGTTTATCATTAAGTGTTAAAAGGGGAATTTGACTATTTTAGTCATAAAGTAGGACCAATTGGAAATAGACATATTAAAGATCACATTTTATATAATTTCCATGCTACACATCCATACTTGATCCATGTTGCTAATTTTGTTGATGTTGTGATCATTGATGGATCTAGTTATAGTTATGATTAACGAATGCTGCTTTAATCATGTGTTAGCATAATTAGTAGACCGGATTGTTTAAGGATATTTGGATAGGATAGCAAAGATGAGCTCAACAAAGTATTATCATGAACATTATTCGGTAATATATGTGATCCAAGTGGGAGATTGTTAAAATAATTATGAACTCACATATATTAATAATTGTTTATGATTAAGCTATATATATATATATATATATATATATATATATATATATATATATATATATATATATATATATATATATATATATATATATTCAATTATTTAGTTATAAAGTATGGGTCACCTTGTGTGTAGAGTCCAAGTTACATGTGTCTTACATGATGAACCTAAGACACATGTGACCAAACAGTCAATGGGTATGGTCCCTAAGGCATAGAGGAAATTAATAAAAGGGATAATAAAACTAAAGTTGTGTGTCTTAAGTTTTCTTTTCTAAAAATACGAAACATTCCCTCTCTTACCTCCCATCACAAGAAAGAATACAGAAAGGTAGTTTTCTACTTTATTGCCTTAGAAAAACTATACTTCTTCAATACCGAAAATGAATTCAGGTTTGTCCACATTCTCTCAAATAATTGACATGTTTTCTTTATATGATTTAATATGAGATTTTATTTTCTGAGTTGATAATGGACTTGACAACAGCCTTCAGTTGATGATCCGTGATCCGTTTGTGGAGATAAACTGAAGCCATCTCAATGAGGACACATGCCTTTATGTCAGTTTGATTAGTGAAATTTTCTCATTGGAGACCATGGGGTCCGCCACGAGTTGTAGAGGCAACTTTCTTTGTTTTAAGAGCATGGGCTTGGGTCAGATTGAGGAGATAAATCGACGTCAACCGACATACAGCTACAAGCTTTTGAAATAATATCTTTGGTGGACCACCACAAGAGGGAATTTTTAAAAAAAGATTTGTTCTCAGATCAGATTGAGGAGATAAACTGATACCAACGGACATATAATAATCACTTAGGCTATGTTTGGTTCCCGAAAAATTTGAGGGAAAATGCGAGGGAAAGAAAATACAAAGGAAAAATAGAAGGAAAGAAAAAGTGAAGGAAAATAAAAAAATAGATTAAAAGTTGATAAATTATTTTTTTTTGTTACTTCAAACTCATTTTATTTATTTTAACTCATCAATATAAAGATTAAATAATTTAAAAATACATAAGTTTTTAATTAGTTTTAATTATATTTGATTTTCTTTGATATTTTTTATAGGACAACCAAACATGAGAAAATCATTTTTCTTAGCATTTTTTTTCTTTCCTTTGTACTTTCTGGGAACCAAACATAGCCTTAGGATTTTGGATTTTTCTCTTAGTAATTATTACCAAACTGACCCCACCAAACATAGCGGCTATATTGGAGCAAACATGCCAGAGGGCAGAGGGCCAATTGCAGTAAAATAGGAAACAATGACACTTTAATGTTGCGATTTCAATTTTCAATCATAAAAGTTTCATAAAGTTGGAAAGTCTAAAAGTGGGCCATCGGTTTCAATCCTACCTTTTCTTTCACTTTTTTTCTTCCGTTTGTATTCGACATCCTACTCATCCGTCGCATGAATATTTCCCCTCTAATTTCCACATGGACAAAAAGGACTAAGAGCTTGCTGTCAAACTAAGCTTTTTTAATAAATAAATAAATAAATAATCATTCTTGATTTAATTTTAAAATATTCATCAGAGTAATCGCATTTATGCATATCAGCATCTACATATTATATTTTTTATGTTTTACTTCTTATTTTTACGATAAAACCATAATGACTACAAATTTAGCTCTAAAATTGAAATCATATTTACTAATTATGATTTTATTATAAAAAAAATTAGTAAATTAAAGTTTAAAGATTATTTTAATAAATATTTTGAAAAATAATCAAGATGTGAAATATACATTTTTTAAATGATTACTTTTATGATAAACTCCCTCACAAAAATTCTCTCAAAATCAACTCTTTTCTCAAAATGGAAATTGAATTCTTACGAAGTTCTTCCCGGGTTCTTCAACCATCCACCAGGTATGCTATTTATGCCAATAATAGTACTAGTTTAGATGCAAAACATACACTACTTGTCTATTTATTATTTTTTAAATCGAAAAGAATTCTAGTTTGATCACATTAATGGGTCTAATAACCCTTCAACATATATAAAACACAGCTTTATTATAAGATGGATTCATGAACATGGAAGCCTGTGTGTCTATATATCTATATGTGGAACTTATGCATAATGACTAGTAGAAAGAGATGACTTCTCCAGTTGGCATGAACTCTCTCTCCAGTGAGGCTGAAAACGGTCCAAAAATCCAAGGCTCAAAAGTAATCTTCCCCGAAAGAGTGATGGATAATCTTATCATCGCTCGTAAGATATTCCCTGCAAATTCTGGGTATACTAATTCAGAAGTGGACCAAGAGTTGGCGATTTCTTGTGAGGCTGCAACCAGTGTAGAGCTTGTGTTTGGATCATTATTGTGGTTGAGATGAAAGAGTTGTGTGGCATGTGGCTGATCCCCGGTGCTACTTTGTGCGTGTACTTCTCCCAATCTTCTTCTTCTTCAAATGGTTGTACCAACGGTTCTTCACATCATTATCGGTTCGCCCTGGAAGATGAGCTGCTATACTTGCCCAGCTGCAACACAACATAAAAACTCCTCAAACTAATCAAATTATCATATCATATGATAATGGAAAAGTATGAGGATGATTCTCATTACCTATTCCCATAGAGCGACTGGAAGCAGATGATGGCATCATCTTCCTCTTGGGAGAAGTTCTCTCTCTTGACGGTAGGATCCAGATGGTTATTCCACCTCTCCGTACAACTCTTACCACTCCTACTCAGCCCTGCCAGCGTTACGATATCTGGCCGATGTGGATAGGGATTTCTGCTTATTCAAAGAGCATCCGGTCTTCTTCTTCGGGTCTCTGCTCCTCTGATCTTACCATCATGGATTTTCCTGCAAAGATGGAAGAAATTAACCCAATAAAATTTTCATGAAATATACTACAAGAAAAATAGATACAATGACTGCTTAAAAACCAGGGAAGCGCCATTGAAAAGCAAGCTGTCAAGAGGAGATTCAGACCTTGAAGAAACAATGTGCTTGGCTGAGGTTGCTTCATAGTGGTCATGTGCTCAGGGAATTTGTAGAAGAGAGTTGCTTTCATGTTATCAGTTTGAGACACACTGAAGCGAAATTTATAGAACGGAGTTACAAACTGACGCTAAGAGCATGGATTTGGCTCAAACTGATGCCAACCCTGCATGGTTTTGAACATGCAGATGCAAACATTTGAAAATCTTTGTTGGGCCACAAGAGGGAATTTGATAGGTCCCAAACTCAGAGTATAAGTCTAAGATACTTTGTTTTCTCTTCGGGTGAGAAACAAACCACAATTTGATTGCAAAGAAAAATACCTTCCTTTAACGAAAGCATTGGCTGCTTTAAATAAGCAAAGCCACGTACAAACGAACCGAAATAAAAGGGAAACTAACAGCTAACAAATGGAACCCAATACACTTAAAACAGAGCATAACAAACAGAAATAAAATGACGGAAAACCCTCACTGCAGATGACCCATTTTCTTCTGCACGTAGGACTCTCAACTGCCACAATCCAGTCCCATTTTCTTCTGCACGTAGGACTCTCAACTACCACAACCCAGTCCAAGTCCAACGGTCCTTCACGTTCCCACTCATCCCAAATATTTGGGATTTGGTTTATGGCCCCTCTCAGATCGTCGTGGCCTATCAATACCCTCCTCATTAAGTGGACGCTTGTCCCCAAGGTCCATAGGAGGAAAACGTTCAAGCAAAGACTGGTTAGTCTCCCATGTGGCGTCCTCGACTGGTAGATGCTTCCACTGGATCAGATTTTCTTCTTCAAATTTATTCCCCCGTTTGACCCAGCGAGTGTCCAGTATATGCTGAGGTTCGAGTATAACAACCCCTTCATCATTAACTGGCGGCAGCTCCTGTGAAGGTTCTGCAAGTTCTCCCACGAATTTTTTTAAGAGTGACACGTGGAAGACAGGATGAATGCGGGCTCCTTCCGGCAGTTGAAGTTTGTATGCGACGGCCCCAATCTTTTGTACCACTGGATATGGTCCATAGAAGCGACTAGCTAGCTTCTGGTGGGCTCGTTTGAAGGTTGTCTGTTGTCTGTAGGGGTGCAATTTAAGAAACACCAGATCACCAACTTCGAAGGAAACATCCCGACGTTTTTGATCCGCAATCTGCTTCATGCGATTAATGGAAGTCTCCAGATTAATTTTGAGTTGACGCAGCAGTTCATCTCTAGCCTCTAGACTTTGGTCTACTTCATGCACCAAAGACATCCCATTATGGTAAATGGGAATTTGAGGAGGTAGACGTCCATATAGTGCCTGAAAAGGGGTCATTCCTGTGGACACATGATACGTTGTATTGTACCAGAGCTCAACCCACGGAAGGTAGTTGCTCCACTTGCATGGCCACTGATGAACCATACTCCGGAGGTATTGCTCAACACAGCGATTGACAACTTCTGTTTGTCCGTCCGTCTGAGGGTGGTAGGCGGAGCTAAGTTGTAGCTTGGTTCCCGACATTTGAAAGAACTCCTACCAGAATTTGCTGATAAAGATGGGGTCTCGATCGCTGATGATAGACTTGGGTAGTCCATGCAATTTAATAACTCCTTCTACAAACCTTTCAGCCACGATTTTAGCAGTAAAAGGATGAGTTAAGGCTAGAAAATGTGCAGACTTACTCAAACGGTCGACAACTACTAAGATCGTGTCCTTCCCGTGGGATGTCGGTAGTCCCTCAATGAAGTCTAAGGTGATGTCGTCCCACACTTGACATGGAATGGTTAACGGCTGCAGGAGCCCAGCTGGAGGCATTGTTTCAGACTTAACCTTCTGGCAAGTTTCACATTTCTTGATATACTCTTGCACCGCTTGGTACATTTTTGGCCAGTAGAATTGTTGGGCCAATTTCTTGAATGTCCGCAAGACCCCAGAATGTCCTCCTATTTTTGTATCGTGCATTTCATGGAGTAGTTTCGTTCGTAAGGCAGCATGAGAAGGAATGACGACTCTCCCTTTAAAGAAGAGCAGCCCATTACGCCATGCATACGACCCTTCTAGTTGAGCATTAGCTAATCGAGTTAGAGATTGGACGTAAGAGTCTCCTTCATAAGCTTTTTTAATCTCATCCCATACGGTCACCATTGACACATGAAGATGGAGAAGAACTGAACTACCAGACTTGCGTGAGAGGGCATCCGCTGCTAAATTCTCGCGGCCTGGGCGGTAAATAATCTCATAGTCATAGCCCATTAGCTTGACTACCCATTTCTACTGTTCTGGCGTAGATACACGCTGCTCCAAGAAATATTTCAAGCTACGCTGGTCGGTGAGAATGAAGAATTTTTTTCCCAGTAGATAAGGACGCCATAGGCGTATGGCCTCCACAATTGCAAGCATTTCCTTGGCGTAGGTTGACCAAGAATTTTTTGTAACCCCCAATGCTCGACTCATAAACGCTATAGGCCTACCTTGCTGTGATAAAATTGCGCCAATCCCTTCCCCAGATGCATCAGTTTCAATGGTGAAGGAGTCATTGAAATTAGGCATAGCTAACGTTGGAGTGGTTGTCATTGCTTGTTTGAGAGCCAGAAAGGCTGCTTCGGCTTCATCATTCCAGCCAAACTTTCCCTTTTTAAGCAGGTTGGTCAGGGGTCGCGCTATGATGCCGTAGTTTTGAACAAACTTCCTGTAATACCCTGTTAAGCCTAAAAAACCACGTAACTCAAAATATTAGTGGGGTGTGGCCATGCGACCATGGCTGCAATTTTACTGTTATCAACCTTCACTCCTTGATGTGTGACAATGTGCCCCAAGTACTCCAGTTCCTGTTGGCCAAACACGCATTTGCTTGCCTTGGCAAAAAATTGGTGTTGTCGCAAGGTCTCCAATGTTTGTCTAACATGCACCATATGCTCATCCCAAGTGGGACTATACACCAAAATATCATCAAAAAAGACCAAAATGAATTTTCGAAGGTAGGGTCGAAATATTGAGTTCATGATGGCCTGAAATGTCGAGGGTGCGTTACAAAGGCCAAAAGGCATTACGAGATATTCGTAATGGCCATTATGAGTACGGAAAGCAGTTTTAATAACATCGGAAGGATTTACTCTTACTTGATGATAGCCGGCACTCAGATCAAATTTGGTGAAGTAAGTGGCGCCATATAATTCTTCCAACATATCATCCACTGTCGGAATGGGGAAACGATCCTTGATGGTGGCGACATTAAGTGTACGGTAGTCTGTACAAAATCGCCAACTGCCATCTTTTTTCTTCACTAGTAGTACCGGTGATGAGAAAGGACTGGTGCTCGGACGAATGAGCCCCGAATCTAACATTTCTTGGACCTGTTTCTCGATTTCTGCTTTTTGAAAGTGGGCATACCTGTATGGTCGGACGTTAATTGGCTCGGTTCCCTCCTTTAGCGTAATACAATGATCCACTTCACGTGCAGGTGGTAAACTTGAGGGCTCCTGGAACACGTCTTCATACTCTTTCAACAACCTCTGCATACTTTGCTAGGTAACTTTAGTTGGTGCATCAGCTGGTGCGGTTTCCATGGTTGGTTGGAAACACACAGCAAATAGCGCATGTCCTTGGCGAAACTCCTTCAATATTTCTTCTGGTGAAGCGGCCTGAATGGTTTGCACGTCCACTCCTTGCAACCTTCGGTCTTGATTTTCCCAAATAAAATCCATGGTCAACTGTTTCCAGTTACAAACCACAGATCCCAGCATTTCAAGCCATTGAACGCCGAGGACAAGATCAAGACCTGATAAGGGCAGAGAGAAAAGGGTGAGGTAGAATTCGATACCTTGTAATTCTACCCGTACCTTATCGTAACGCCCCTGACACGTTAGTCTTTCTCCATTGGCCACCCGGACAGGGAATGTCTCCGTAGGTATGACTGGCAACTTGAGCATGTTTGCCAAACGGTTGTTGATGAAGTTGTGTGTCGATCCGCTGTCAATCAAAACCATTACTTCATGGGGACCCATTTTCGCTGTTACCCGCATGGTTTTCGGTGCTGTCCATCCTGTTAGTGCGTGCAAGGTGATCTCTGGTTTAGGTTCATGTTCCTGCACCTCTGCTGTCTCTCCACCGTGGTCATCTTCCAATGTTTGTTGATCAGTACCGTCCCCACAATACACGTTACCCGCATGCCCTTCAAGAGTAAGAGCTGTGGTTTTTGACATCTATGGCCTGCTGTAAAACGTTCATTGCAGTTGAAACAGAGACCTTGTGCTCTCTTCCTCTACATTTCTTCCCAAGACAAACACTTAATGGGTTTTGCAAGTATAGCAGGAGCTACACGAGTGGCTTGTGGAAGAGCTATTGGATCTCTCACAGGTGGTAACCGCATGAACCTTCTTTGTCGTGCGAGTTGATCGTTCCTCATCTGTGCCAAGTTAATGACTTCTTTGAGCGACTGTGGCTTAAACATCCGGATCCCATCCGCTATTTCAGCCTTCAAGCCACCCATGAATGTCCCCACCAATGCTTTCTGAGTCCATCCTTGGACCCTGTTGCCGAGCTTTTCAAACTCGCGCTGGTAGTCCCTCAAAGTTCCCAGTTGCTTGATCCTTGAGAGAGCTTCATCAAAGTCTTCGCATCCTGATGGTCCGAAGCGAGCCCATAATTCCTCTTCGAATTTCCCCCATGAAATCACGTGTCCTTCTTCCTTTAACGTCCTGTGAAGCCACTGCCACCATTGGTTGGCCTCCCCTTCAAGGTGGTAAGTAGCCATGGGAACCTTTTGGTTTTCTGCAGTGCTCTGGTAGTCAAAGAATTGTTCCACCCGATTGAACCACTCCGTTGGATCGTCTCCAGAGAAGCGTAGAAATTCTAGCTTGGCTGATTTGGACGAGACAATCTGCCGACCTCCATGTTGGTTTTCTCGGTGGTAATTGCCCTGATTTGAGGACTCTGGATTAGCCAGCAACACGTTCGAAAGTCGATTGAGAGCTTCCTCCAGATGGTGGAGTTTGTCTATCATACCCAACTCCATTCGCTGTAGTTCTTCCTGAACTACACCGAGTCCAGTCTCCAAGTGCTCAATTCGCTCCTTATTGGTTCCCATAAGAAATGCTCTGATACCAATGATAGGTCCCAAACTCAGAGTATAAGTCTAAGATACTTTGTTTTCTCTTCGGGTGAGAAACAAACCACAATTTGATTGCAAAGAAAAATACCTTCCTTTAACGAAACCATTGGCTGCTTTAAATAAGCAAAGCCACGTACAAACGAACCGAAATAAAAGGGAAACTAACAGCTAACAAATGGAACCCAATACACTTAAAACAGAGCATAACAAACAGAAATAAAATGACGGAAAACCCTCACTGCAGATGACCCATTTTCTTCTGCACGTAGGACTCTCAACTGCCACAACCCAGTCCCATTTTCTTCTGCACGTAGGACTCTCAACTGCCACAACCCAGTCCAAGTCCAACGGTCCTTCACGTTCCCACTCATCCCAAATATTTGGGATTTGGTTTATGGCCCCTCTCAGATCGTCGTGGCCTATCAGAATTTTTAATAGAAGATATGTTCTGAGGTCAGATTAAGAGGACATGCAAACTGACGCCAACGGACATAGTTTAATCAATCAGATTTGTTCTTAGGATTTTTATCTTAGTGATTAGTTATTATAAGTTGCATACTAGATTTGGGCATCACTTAAAATTATTTCGCATACTAGATTTCCATAAAATATTAATTATTATAAGTTGTATACTAGAGTTGAATTTCCAGTCTACCATCTTTCTCATCCAACAAGCCTTGTTAGAAGAAAATCTTTGACACCCAAATAAATTATAATAGTGGTGGTATGGAACTGATAAGAGAGGAAAATTTCAAACTTAAAAGCAAACTCCTTTTGTCGTTTCTAGAAAAGCTAGCAGGCAAAAAATGGTTAATTTCCTATCTCCAAACTGATTTTCAACTTTCCTTTCATAAGAAAAAATGGAGAAACTTAACACAGGGAGAAGATCAGTTCACATGTGGCAGTTTCCGAAGCTCTTGCGAATGGACGATATGACAAACCCCATCGAAGGAGACATGCGTGCGTTTAAGTCAGTGTTGAGTTCAGAAATCTCTCTAGTCTTTTTCACTTTCATCATATCTGATTTGAAACTAACCCACCCTTCTTTCTCTCCGTTTTTGTTTGAAACCAAACGGACATGGACACAGTTAGTGTCTTTAGTCATTTCACATAATATTTTGCACTACAAAAAGTTTGGTTCTATTAGGAGACAACCTATCAACTGCTTGGGATTTCGTCGGAAATTTGTCGTATCTACTACTGTTTTTTTTTTTCTTGATTTTAAAAACTGTTTTTAAGTTAAAAACAAAAAACAAAAAACAAAAAACACAAAAAAAAAACAAGTTTTGGATAAGTTATTTTGATTTTGTGGAAACGTTATAAATTCAATTTATATAATATTAGTTAAATTTAGTTCAAGTCTTACCAAAAATAAAAATAATTTTGTAATATTGAATAAATTAAAATATAAAAGTAAAACATGAAAAATAACATCATAATAATATCTTAAATTATATTTTTTTATAAAAAAAAAAAGAACTATTTTAGTATATATTAGAAAAATATGGATATTATTAATATCTTAATAAAAGCATAATTGATTTTTTTTATTTAAAATGAATTTTAATTTTTTAAATATGCAAAATAAACCAATTTTTCGTTACATGAACACAATACTTAATTACACAGATGGTATTCTAGAATACTTTGATTTAATATTAAATTAATTAGATTAAGTTTTTAAATTCTAAATTATTTTTACAAATTAAAAGATTCATCAAAAAATTTAAATTATTAATTATATCTCACTCCTAATAAGAAAATTAAAAAATATAATTGCATGTATAAGAAAAAAAGTAAAATCATTAGTCATAATATATCGATTTTGGTTATTATATTTTTGTAGTGATTGAATCTAGTTTTAAATAATCTTTAAAAATTCTTAAACTCATTAATAATTTCAATACAAAGTATCGTTTGATTTGAAGTTTATTTCTCTAGTGAGAAAACTTATAAAAATCTAATTATGTGCGAAAAGAAATAATAAAGTCATTATGAACTAATTTTTATCATAATTTTTTGTATTAATGGATCCGCTATTTGAGTTTCTAATTATTGCTAAAAATTACTAACCTCATTAATGAATCAAATTCATTAAGTCTTATTTAATTTGGAGTTTATTTTCCTAATGAAAAAAAAACTCAGAAAAATATGATTCTATGTAGAAGAAAAACAATATAGTAGTTATAGACCAATTTTTGGTATTGATTGGATCACTATTTGAACTTTAACTTACTTTTAAAAATTACTAAATCATTAATGAATCTAGCACATTAAGTTTTGTTTGATTTGAAATTTATTTGTCTAATGAAAAAATTTGTAAAAATGTGATATATGCAACAAAAAAAAAGCTAACCAAGTCATTTAAAATAAAATTTGCCTATGATTTTCTAATTTTATTGATTTCTATGACTTTCTAATAGTACTAATTAAATTGGTTTTAGAGATTAAAATGATTTTTTAAAATTAATAATTATATGTATCTAGTTTGATCTGGAATTTATTTTCTTAATAAAAGTTTTAAATGTCAATAAAAGCTTTAATGCAAACAATATTAATTAAAAAATATGAAAATAAAACAATCCACATAAAGGTATATGAGGTTTTAATATAGTTCGATCAAAATATAGGTATGGTTAGTCAGGTTATTTAAAATAAATTTTGATTTATGACTTTTTAATGTTATTGAGTTTCATGACGTTTTAATACTAATTGAATTAATTTTTGAGATTTCAATTATTTTTTAAAATTAATAAATTATATGTATTTAGTTTGATTTGGAATTTATTTATTTATGAAAATTTTAGACAAGTTAAAAGAAATTAAAAAAAAGCACATGTAAATTAAAAGAATATCATATTTGAAGATTTTCAAAATCAATATTGGATCATGAAAAGAGAAGAAAAATAATCTCATATTCAATTTTATTTGGTTTTTATGATATTTTAAAATTTCTCAGACTTCGTTTTGCTTATAAAAATTGATGAAAATAATTTCTAATTATTCTTTGAAAACCATTCTCTATTTACTTTGTTTTTAGAATTTAAAAATAAAGAATAATGATCAAACAGTATTATGAATTTTTAAAAATAGTTTCTTATTTTTAAGAATAAAAAAATTGATTTTTAATCACACAACTAGACATGCTCTAATAGAATAATAGCTTTGACTAAATTAAAAGAATTTTAGAAAAACAATAAAAAATGGCTCTAAGAGCCCATTTGGTAGTAACTTTAGGAAGTGTTTCTAACATTTTTAACAATTGAAAATTTTATCATTTAAGTGTTAAAAAAAAGCTAAAAAACATTTCATATAATTATTATCAAACACACTTTAATACGAGTTTGGAAGTGATTTTAGAAAATATTTTTAGTATTTTTAACACTTAAATGATATATTTTTTTTAAGTATTATAAATATTAAAAGCGCTTCTTGGAATTATTATCAAACAGACTCTAAGTATGGTCTTGGATAGTAAATGTGTTTGGTAATTAAGAGAAAAAATGGTGTGGCTTAAGGTGATGATGATGAAACGATGAGGTAGTAAAAGTCACCCATAAGAGTTGAAAAGAATTGATTTTAAATCAAAAATAAAATTAACCAAAATTAGAATAAAATCTATTAATGAGAAAAATCTTGTTGACGGTGATCTTATAGTAAATCTACCTCCAAGGCTTAATTATGTCATCACTTAAAAAAATTAAATATTTTGAAATATGGTAAATACTACTTTAATAATTTTGGTTACGCGAGTCTTTTTGAATTAATATAGTGAAGTAATGTCTAGCACATTTCCGTTTTTTATTAAAAAGAAAAAAACAAACCTATGATGGATGAAGTTTTATTAGTTTATTAATTGAATTTGATTCATTAAAATTTTTCAAAAATTAATTTTCAATTTTTAGAAAAGTAGTATTTTTAAGCCATTTAGATTTTTGTTTTTATATAATACTAAATAGGATATATCACTTAAAATTGTTTATCCACCTCACTGGGTAGTTCTCACCACACCTTTGCATTAGGGTGTAATTTCAGCAGGGTTAGCCCAATCTAATTAAGGCATATTTGGACAATTACTTTATGGTTGGACTTAAGCTAAGTATTATCAACCTGAATTCAATTTGGATTAAACTCAAGTCAAGAACAATTCAAGCATAACCCAAATATATATATATATAAAAGTTGTTATAAGTTGCATAATATAATTTGTTTGTATAAGAATCAATATTTTCTTGGCTTCCATATTATTATTATTATTATTAATATTCTTATTATTCTTATTATTATTATTATTATTATTATTATTATTATTATTATTTGAGCTATAAACTCCTCATAATATAATTAAAACTATAAATAAAATAAAAAATTAATAATGTAAGAATGGTGGATTTATTTGTGATATTTAATTCCTTCAAATGGATGGTCACAAGTCATGGGTCTAACCGTTATAAGATGAATAATTTCATCGGTGAGTACAATAAGCCAACCATTATATTATGCAGAAATTAATGGGTCTAACTCTTCAACATAATACGAAACCCAGGTTTATCATAAGATGCATTCATGACCATGCAGCAAACTCAATGCTTATTCTCCAAATATTCCCACCTCTTCTACAACTCGAACTACTCCTCGCCAGCGCTGTCTGCCCTGCGATTTCTATCCAAGATAGAGGGCGATTTTTGGTTTGACATTCGGTTTTCCATTTGTTCATACATTCAATGAGCTTCTGGTCTTCTTCTTGGGTCCATGGCCGTGTCTCCGACCCACTCGCTCGCTGTGATATTTCCATTCGGGATTTCCCTGCAGAGATGGAAGAAATTAGCCCAATAAAGCTGCTTCCATGAAATATACTACAAGAAAACAAATAAATAAATACAATGACTGTAGAAAAAAAAAAAACCAGGGAAGCCCTCCCCATTGAATAGCAAGCTGTGAAGAGAAGATTGAGACCTTGAAGAAACAACGTGCTTGTTATCCAATGCTTGGCTGAGCTTGCTTCATAGTGGTCATATGAGGAGGCAAATTTATAGAAAGAGAGTTGCCTTCAGTTGATCAGTTTGAGGAGATAAACTGAAGCAGCATCTCATAGGATCCGCCGGGAGTTGTAGAGGCAACGTTCTTTGTTCTAAGAGCATGGATTGAGGTCAGATTGAGGAGATAAACTGACGCCAACGGACATGGTCACCTTTATCTTTCTCAGTCCCTGAGATTAGTCAAGGAAAATGAGTCAAGACAAAGTAATTTACAGTTTCGGATATAAAAGTTTGGTTCTAATGGGAGATCATAAGCTACCAATCGCTTGGGATTTGATCGGAAATTTATCCTATGAAATCTAATTCATTGTTCTCTGGTCAGATTGAGGAGATAAACTGACGCCAACAGATATGTTTTTGAACATGCAGCTACAGACATGTGAAATAAAATCTTTGGTGGACCACAAGAGGGAATTTTTAACAAGACATTTGTTTGGAGGTCAGATTGAGGAGATAAACTTGTGCCAACAGACATAGTTTAGACTCTTAGATTTGTTCTTAGGATTTTTTTCGTAGTAATTAGTTATTAGAAGTTGCATACTAGATTTGAACATCACTTTGAATGGTTTCTCCACCTTGTAGCTCTCACCACACCTCTATTGAAGCCAGGCCAACTGGGAGTGATGCTTCTCCCTTTTTCCCTGCAAAAGATGTCCGGATAGGTTGTCCGAACACACCCTCCGAAGCTCAAGTTAGATGATTAATGTCAACTCAAGATATTGCCCCCTTTTTGGAGCTAAAGGAGTGTTGTATTGTGCGCGTAACTTGATTTTGGGTTGGAGGAGGGCTTTTATAGTGCCTTGAACGATGTCACTTCTGTGCTGAGGTGGCTTCTTGACTTTCGTAGTCATGGTGATAGCACAATTGATGACAGAGCAATCATCACCCTTTAGGCGGCTGACAAGGATTGGTAGGGGATGACCCGATGGTTCACTTTTCACCTCAGTCTGCAGGCAATATGGTGCAGCGTGTAGCAGGTCGCCTACGTACGGAGACAGGGTGACGTCCCATCGAGCATACTTCTAGCATGAGGAGAATGATTGCTCGTGGGAGTCGGTCAGGAAACCTATTCGAAATGCATCGTGCAGTCCTAGAGAAACACAATGTAACCAACTACTGATACTCATAGATCGGATTGGACATTCCGATCTGGTTATGCTCGTCCGGACAGAGATAGAAAGATGTCATGTGGAGCAAAGGTGGCCTGCCATGTGGACAGGGAAGCCCCTACAACCTCACCACAACTGTTTGAGTGTTTCATAATATTTTTTTTGACATAAATTTATATTTATAACACACCTAAGTCATATTTAAGGACACTATAACCCATAATATTTACCTATAACAAATAGTTTTCTATATTATTTAGTCATTAATTTTATATGATTTTACAACCATATTTATTGGTGTGACAGATATATGGTTGATTGGTGAATATTAATTCAGTCATAAGAGTTCAAAAGTATACCATGAAAGCCTTGTTAGAGAGAAGGGGAGCAAACAACTTATAAGGATACAACCAAACAAATTGAATCTAGGGTTACAACTAGGGCTCTTTTAAACTTACGCCAATGGAGGAGGGTTAATTTTCTACCCTAATTTTTAATTACGGGCAAGTGAATTTTTTTAAATTTATGAATGATTAAAATATTTTATTTAAAAAAAAAAATCTTGAACTCACTATTAACTCGATTCTCTGCATCCTAAACCTTATTTATCAAGGGTGAGATGAGTAGCCCAAAAAACTCACCCTATTATCATTCTTGAAAAGAAGGTAAAAGTAAGTGGAAACAAAAGTATTAAATATGGAATTAAAAAATAAATAAATTAAAAATAATGATAGTTAAAAAGTTTAAATGAAGCAATATCATACTTATTGGAACAAAATTAGAAGTCTATTTGTTAATTTGTACTTTTATAATTTAAAAAAAATCAAAAGATAAAGGTATATATAAATATTTGATTTTAAAACTTTATAAAAAATTGTAAAATAAAAAATTAACACTTGTAACTTGTCTATGACCTATCCATGAACCATCGAAATTAGTAAAAGATTCTCGAAAAATGGATGAATTTTTTTCTTTTAATTTTTTTTAAATAAAAACATTAATTAGAACCATCCATAATATTTATGAAAATTAAAAATACAATTTGAATATTTGTGTATTGTGTTATTTGCATGACTAAATTAGAAAAATGAGCTTCACAGCTTCATAAATACTATGATATCTATTTTTTTTCAGTCTTTGACAATGCTCCATTTAGTTGTATTTTTCATGTCTCAATATCTACTCTAATGTCATGATAGTTATTTTACACTTCAAATATGGAAACTCAAAATATAAATGACTCAAACAAGTATCTTATATAAGAAAGTTATCAATTACTAAATTACCATATACAATAAATAAAAACCATTGTTAAAACTAAAAATCTTAAACAATTTAAATAGTCACTTCTTTTTTTTTAAAAAAAAAAAAAAAACATTCAAACAATAAGCCAAAATGAAACTCTAACAAAAAAATCCCAACAAAGAATGATTTTCATTCTAACTACCACTTTTCGCCTAAACTAAGAGTACCTAAAAAATAATCAACAGGAAATGAGTTCAAACTCAAATAAGGAATATTGATATAAATTCATGAATAAAAGGTTTTCTATTATGAGTGAGTGTGTTTAGATTATTTTCATGTTGGGTTGGGAGAGGAAAAAAATATTAAAAATAAAAATTAGTACGAACTGCTTTTGATAAACAATTATAGTGATTGGAGGGGATAATACAAATAAATATTTTTGAGAAATTTAATTTAAATAAATAAAAAAGAATAGGTTTTGGAAATATTTAATTTAAATAAATAAGGAAAAGGTTCTTTTAAAAAAACTAATTCACTTTGAGAATTCATTAATTAAATTGTTAATTTCAAATAGAATTTAATAAATGAAATAAGATTGTACTTTAATTAACTTAGCTATATATATATATTCTTAGAAACAAATTGGGGAAATAGTTTTATATAAATTAGAAGCTCATTAATTTTACTTAAATAAGGAATAGATTACTTAAATTAATATTTATAATCATAAATAATAATATTAATATATAAAAAATTTAAAATTGTCAAACTTATAATTTTTTAGATAAATAGTAATAAGAAAATTTTTTGTTATGTTAGGTGAGGAGTAGATTCTTCAAGATTAATTTTTTTTCAAGGTTTTTAAGTGTTTCTTTGAAGTAAGAGAAATTAATGCAAATTTGATAAAAGAAAATAATTTCCTTTTTATAAGTTATTTTGAAATGTGTAAAAATGTCATTTTCGTTTTTATGCATGAATCAAATATATTTTTCATGAAAAATATGATATAACTTTTTCTTTTGTTTATAACACAAAATATGGAGATATTATGTTTTTGTAAGTTTGAATAAATAAAACAAAGTGTTTGACTCTGGTTTCTTTGGCCCTAATAAATGAGATATAATATATGACCTTTCGGCCGTAATCAACGCGATATAAATGTTGAATTTTCAGTCCTTGTCAACGGGATATAAGAGTTGACTTTTACATGTCATGGTGAGAAACGTAATTGACTTAGACCTCAACCTCTTAGGGTTTGGTTAAAGGTTACTAGAACCAATAGTGTTTGGTTATGTTTACCTTAAAAAAAACAAATTTGAAATTAGTCATCTATTTGTAAAGTCTCACTTAACTAGAAACCATTTGTTATTGGATAACCAAAGTAAAAATGTTTTGAATGTATTTGATTTGGATTTGATATAAATATGAAAATGTTTGGTTGAAAAGTTTTGAATGTACTAGCATGTTGAGCTCAAAAGTTTTTATAAAAATAATTATACATTATATCTCCTATTTGCAATCAAAATTGAAAATATTTAATCTATGAAATTGTATTAATATTTTTTATTATGCATTGAGGTCATTCCTCTTTGTTGACAATTTTTCAGGTACTCTCGATTCGGGCGAGGAGTGATAATTAGGATAAGATTTTGGAATTATTAGGACTTTTTCTTTAAACTCTTATTTTGGATATTGTTTAAATGTTAGAATTTAATTATTGTTAGTTATTGTTTAAGTTTGAAGTTGTTTGGACAATAGCCCTTTGGTTGATGTGTTAGTTTTAAACTTTTGTTCTACTACTCTAAATAAGAATTTGATAATAGGTAACTTCTAGTTACAAGATGAATGTTTTGGTCAATTTACATTTTGAGCTTTCAAGCTTGAAGTGTGAAATGATTGTCACACCCTTGGAGTGGGTCTTGGGGCATGAAAGAGAGTATACTTCTAATGTATTTTGGGAATTACTTGCTTCACATGGAACTCTTTACCACATATCTTATACCAACACTCCATAGAAAAAAGTTGTCACTAAAAGGAAGCATAGGCATATTGTTGAAATTCCTCATTCTTTTTTATTGTCTGCATGTATTCCTATTGAATTTTGGGAGGCAGTAGTTTTTACTATAGTTCACTTAATTAATAAAATTCCCTAATCCCACACATCTGGTATGTCACATTTGAAAAGTTGCATGGCTATGCTCCCAATTACTCTTTGTTAAGAGTTTTTTGTTGTACTTACTTTGTTTTTCGTCCTTGTGCAAAGCGTAGCAAGTTATCTTCTCGTTCTGTCATTTGTTTTTTCTAAGATATGATGAAAGTCAAAAGGGATATCGTTGCTTTGATTCAATTAGTCATAAATTATATGTTTCTCATCATGTTTTCTTCTTTAAGCATATACTTTTATTTTTTATTCATGTTGAGTCTCATAATGTCTTTAAGTCTAAACTTATTCACATTGATCTTTTCTTGGATGATATAAATAGTTTTCATACAGATACTAATACTTTAGTTCTTGATCACCATGCTCCTTTCTCTCTTCATATGGCTACTCTAGCACATTTTGAGACTATGGATCCTCTTCCCCCACATTCTTTTCAACATCTTCATAAGTCTAATCGATTACCATATTTTTATTTATTCCTCTTGTTCAAATTCTTTTACATCATTTTTAGCTTCTATGATTGAGGAACTTTTTGCTTTTCATAAGATTAATACTTAGGGTTTGGTACCTTTACCACTTGGTAAGAATGCAATAGTCATTAGGTCTATAAGATCAAAACTAATTTACGGTTCAATTAAGCAGTACAAAGCCTGATTGGTTGCTAAGGGATTTTCTCAATAGTATGGTATGGATCATAAGGAAACTTCTACTTTTATTAAAAAGATGATTGCATTTTGTACTTTTATTATAATTACTTATGTACTTATATCTCAGTTGGATGTTGAAAATGTCTTTTTGAATGGTGATCTTCAAGAAGAAGTCTATATGCTCCTCCCTCCTAGTGTTTCTCATAATCTTAGAGAAGTTTGCAAGCTTAAAAAAGTTTTATATAGTCTCAAACAAACACATTGTGCTTGGTTTGCAAAGTTCTCTAACATGCTTATTTTTCTTGGCTTTGACCTAGCCATCATGATCCTACACTCTTTTTAAAGTGTTACACCTCTATTGGTTGTATTCTTCTTTTTCTATATGTTGATGACATAATTATTATAGGTGATGATGTTGATAAGATTATAGTGTTGGAATCATATTTGACTTCCCATTTTAAAATGAAGGATTTGGGCTCTATACAATACTTTTTGGGCATTGAGGTAGTTTCTTCTCCAAAAGGTTATCTTCTTTCACAATCAAAGTACATAATTGATATTCTCGATCATGCTCACCTTATTGATACTACTCTTGAAGTTAATATTTAGTATTCTTCTTCTGATGGCAACCCCTTGCTAGAACCTACTTTATATCGTACTATTGTTGGCAACTTGGTATATCTCACCATTACACGTTCGAACATTACTTATGTTGTTCATAATGTTAGTCAATTTGTTTCTTCTCCTACTACAATTCATTGAGTTGTTGTCTTTGTGTTCTGTAGTATCTCCGAAGCACTATATTTCATAGTCTTTTATTTCCATCTACTTCTTTTTTAAGAGTTGCATGCATATTCTGATGTTGATTGAACTAGTGATCTTGAATATCACAAGTCTACCACTAGATTTTATACATTTTTTTAGGGATTCCATTATTTCTTGGAAGAACAAAAACATATTATCATTTATCGATCTTCCATAGAAGTTGAGTATCATATTATGGTATTTACCACCACTGAGATAGTTTGGTTATGTTGGTTACTTGTTGATATGGGTGTTTCTCTTTCTTGTCCTACTCCTATGTTTTGTAACTACAAAAGTGCTATTCAAATTGCTCAAACTTGAAAGGTGCACAATTTCAGCATGTAAAAATTTTAATTTTAATTTTTAATTAAATTAAGAGAAATTAATATAAATGATTAAATATAACTTTTTTTTTAAAAGTATATTTTATTTATTTTATATAAATTAAAATTTAAAAATTTTAATAAAGTAAAATGTTAGAACAACAATCAAGTTTTTATCTTATATAATTAGAAATGTTAAATAATTTAACCAAAAATAAAGTTAAAACTATGATCAATTTAGATCCATGAGCAAAAAAACTAAAACTATTGTCATTGACTCTGATTTGCATATAAAAATTTAAAATTTCTAAAAATATAAATAATAAAATAATATAACAATGTCATAAAATTTATAAAATAAATAAATATTTTATTTAGTAAAAATATAGAAAATCTTATGTTGTAAACTTTTAAATTTGTTCGTTATGTATTTATTTTTATAGTAAATTTGTTCTTATTAATTATTTATTATGTATTGTTATTTTGTTTTAAAAATATTCATAAATAATTAAAATCAATAAATATAGAAAGATGAAATAGTGAAAAAAATCAAAATAAAAAAGATTTTATAAAATCAACACATTAAAAAACAAAAAAAAAAAAAAAACAAAACAAAAAAATGGAGGTATTAACGAAGGAATAAAAAAATAAAAAAGGAAAAATCATATGACATGGTTGATTATCACATGTCAATGTTTTTTAAAATAAAATAAAAATAAGAGACAACTCTTTGAGTTGTTGTGTGTAAATGAGAAAAGGAAAACATTTCAGAAGTTGTTGGGAGAAGAGGAGCTTTAGATAGTAATTTTGGAGTGCATATAGATAGGATTATTTCTTTCAAAATATATGTACATTAAAAGTCAAAATTTAAACTTCAAGAAAAAAAATTATATGGTGCATGATTATATGATGCCCACGTAATTTCATGGCTAGTTTGCTCTTTTTTTTTTTTCTCTTTCCTTTTCTTTTTTTCATGTGTATACACTATTACGTGAGTGAAAGCTTCAATGTTAACATCATTAATCAATAACACAATGATAAAAAAAAAAAATCAACACAAACGGTACATGACATTTTAATGTGGTTCGACAATCATGTCTTCATCCACAGATAAGAGATAATCATTCCAATATACAATAAAGAATATTACGAATTATAAAACCAGAATATTATAAATGACAAAACCAGAACATTACAGATGACAAAATCAGATACAATAATTGGGTTCTCGAAACATCTCATGTTTCTGCACTCTTCGTATCCCTATCCTACCATGAACCCTCTTGCTCCACCGAATACCTTTCGTTCTTCCTCACATCTCTATCCACCTTGTATAATCTTTATAAGCTCCTTACATCTCTGTTCACCTCGTATAGTCTTTATAGACTCATATCTATCTCATAACTTTTTTCCTTCATAATTTAAAATATTTATAGAGATATTTCTAATAATCTTCCTTATTTTTATAAGAAAGTATAATATTACAATAATATATCAATTTAGAAATATTTTATACAATATTCTTTGTAAAAAAATAATCTACACTAATTAGAAATTTGAAACATTTTCTAATATATACATTATTTTTTTTTTTTTTGAGAAAATGATGATTTTGTGTAAGGAGTTTATCAAAAAAGTGATCCTTTTTATAAAAAAATATTTCATATCTAAATTGTTTTTCAAAATATTTATTAAAATAATCTTTTAACTTTATTTCATTATTTTTTTTATAATAAAACCATAATCAGTGAATATCTTTCAATGTTAGAGCTAAAATCACAATCATCAATTATGATTTTGTTATAAATAATAATAATAATAACACGTAGATGTTGATATGGAAAGAATCGTAAGATTGGGTTTTTTTTTTTCAAAAAAGCTTAGTTTGGCATCAAACTCTGTGTTACCAAAACCTTTTTGTCCATATCGAGGAAGTTAAAGGGGAAGTATTCATGGGACGGATGAGTAGGATGTCGGGTACAAACGGAAGAAAAAGAGGTAAAGAAAAGGTGGATTGAAACCGATGTTTGATGATTTTATATGGTCTACTTTTGGACTTTCCAACTTTTTGAAGCTTTTATGATTGAAATTTGAAATCGGAACATCAAAGTGTCTTTTCAAAGTGTCATTGTTTCCTATTTTTATAGCAAAGATGGGCGCCCCTCTGTCCTCTCGCATGTTTGTTCCAATATCCTTTGTGTCAGTTTATCTCCTCGATCTGACCTGTTTAAAAGTTCTGTATCTGTATGTTGACGTCAGTTTATCTCCTCTATCTGACCCAAGTCCATGCTCTTAAAACATACAAAGTTGCCTCTACAACCCGTGGCGGACCCCATTGTCTCCAATGATTGAATTTCGAACTCAAACTGACATAAAGGCATGTGTCCTCAATGAGAAGGCTTCCGTTTATCTCCTCAAACGGATCATCAACCGAAGGCAACTCTCTTGTATAAATTTCCCTCCCAAAATTAACCACTATGAAGCAAGCTCAGCCAAGCATCGGATAACAATCACATTGTTTCTTCAAGGTCTCAATCTTCTCTTCACAGCTTGCTATTCAATGGGGCTTCGCTGGTTTTTAAGCAGTAGTATGTTTGATGGAAAATTTATTGGGTTGATTTCTTCCATCTTTGCAGGGAAATCCATGATGGCAAGACCAGAGGAGCAGAGACCGCGATGGACCGAAGAAGAAGACCATAAGCTCATTGAATATAAAAGCAGAAATCCCCATCTATCTTGGCCAAATATCGCAATGCTGGCAGGGCTGGAGAGGAGTGGCAAGAGTTGTAGGGAGAGGTGGAATAACAGTCTGAAGGAAGACAATACCATTACCCGCCTGCAGCGGTTTTATGGGAATAGGTAATGAGAATCCTCATACTCATATTTTTCCATTATGAGATGATATGATATGATAGTGTGGTCAGTTTGAGTTTGAGCTGGGCATTTATAGCAAAAAAATCATCTTCCAGGGCCAACCGCTGGAACAACTAAGTGAAGAAGCTTGGGATAAGTACTCACAAGAACTCCTTTCCTACACCCATTTCAGATTCACAAGAACTCGTCAACCCTTGCTTCAGAAGCCTAGCTATCTAGAATTTCTTAGGGATGATGAGATTATCGATCACTCTGTCGAGGGAGTTGAGCTTGAGTCTTTGATTGCCGAGTTTGGTTCTTTGATTCCCAACGTTAATCCAAATGAGACCAATTTCGGCGGAGATTACTTTGAGCCTTGGATTTCTGGACCGGTTTCAGCCTAGTGAAGAACGAGTTCATGCCAACTGAACAAGTCACCAGAAATCGGCAGAACTTTCCGATTATGAGACTGGTAGAGAATATATGTGTATGCTCCATGATCATGAACCCATCTTTTTGTATTATGTTGAAGGGTTAGAGCCATTAATGTAATGGTTGGCTTATTGTGCTCATGGATGAAATTGTAATAAGAAATAGACAAGT
The DNA here is from genome assembly GCF_004353265.1 of Vitis riparia. Classification (NCBI taxonomy): domain Eukaryota; kingdom Viridiplantae; phylum Streptophyta; class Magnoliopsida; order Vitales; family Vitaceae; genus Vitis; species Vitis riparia. The sequence continues at coordinate 1,969,047 of NC_048446.1, forward strand.
AGTCCTTTTTTTCTTAAAAAGAGGTCTGAGGAGAAAGGTGTCAACGATTGCTACTTTGGATTTGTAACCGTCCAATTCGAAGGAAAAAACCGGGGCGAAGTTTGCAGGGCTATATTAGTCGAAGAGATATCCCAGACCTTGCAGGGCTAGATAGAATTGGTGTCTTCAACTGCAGCCTCTCTTAGACTAAATAACAAGTAAAAAATTAATCGGTTTGCTATGAACCCAAAAACAAAATGAAACTCCTAACATTTCTATGTCTTAAAAGGTTTGTTCTTTTCCTTCAACATTTTTGGAAAAGTAAAAGCAATTCAAACAATTAGGAAAAAAAAAGAATTGAAAGTGGGTGCTTGAGGATTAGGAAGACAGGGGAGTGTTGGAGTAGGGTCTGTTACATGCAAACCAAGTAATATGTTTTTAAAACTACCACCTAAGGAAACAAGTAAAAACAACAAAAATATGTGTTTAGAAAATATCCTATTTTCTATTTTCAAGAAAAGAATATTGTTTTTAATTTTTTTAATTTTCAAACACGTTTTGCTATTTTTTTTTTTAATTCTCAAAAACAGTTACAAACCCATATATTACCTTAGCGTACATTCAAGCCTTTTAAATACATAAATTGCTTTTAATTGTAAGTATTGACAATTGATTGCTTTTATTTGGCCATGGAATACATCAAATTGACAATTGATTTATTCTTTCTTAATAGGTTTTGTTTTTTAATAATAATAAAAAGAATAATTGAGTCGATGACATATTTGGCAAATTGAAAATTATAAAAGAAAAAATGGTTTCCATACACTTATGTATATAAAAATAATTATAAAACATGAATTCTTTAAAAATAATTTAAATTTCATATATGCACTTATCGATCAAAGGTAGTACTTAAAATGGTCAAAAGTAGCGTCTATATTATTAAAAGACAGTGCTTAAATAAAAAATTATATGAAATGTTAATTATTTTTAGATAGCTATTTAAAATTCGTATTTTATAAATTTAATTTTCTATTTTATGGTGTTATTTCATATAAATGTATCAAAACATACTTTTTTTAACTATAAATAAGAAAAAATATTTTTTTATTTACATTTTGAAACAACATACTTAAGTCATGTTAAACAAATGGTATTTGAAATTTTATAAATTTATTTCAATTGGTTGACCAAAATATTTCAAAAATCAATATTAAAAGTAATTTAAGCTATTTAGACTTTATTTTTTGTTGTTTATAATAATCAAAAGGCACTAATGGCTTTGGATTTTTATCTTGAAAGTGGTTATAAGAATGGTGCTCTGTACTCATTATCTCTTTTTCTTTTCTTTTCTTTTTTTTTTTTTTTTTTTTTTTTTTTTTTTTTGAGCTATAAACTCTTTAATAATATAATTAAAACTATAAATAAATTTAAAAACTAATGATGTAAGAATGGTGGATTTATTTGCACTTGATTTATTTTATTTTTTATTGTAAGCGAAATTACTTTTTAGTCTTTTTATGTCGTTCACAGTTGAGGTTTTATTTGTTATATTTCCTTCAAATGGATGGTCACAAGTCATGGATCTAACTCTTCAACATAATACAAAACACGTGTTTATTATAAGATGAATAATTTCATCGGTGAGTACAATAAGCCAACCATTATATTATGCAGAAATTAATGGGTCTAACCCTTCATCATAAAACGAAGCCCAGGTTTATCATAAGATGCATTCATGACCATGGAGCAAACTCAATGGTTATTCTTCAAAAGGTTTTCCCACCTCTCCCTACAACTCCTAGCACTCCTCGTTGGCGCAGCCTCCTTTGCGATTTCTATCCAAGATTTATTTGGATTTTTGGTTTTACATTCAATTATATTCTGGTCTTCTTCTTCGGTCCATGGCCGTGTCTCTGACCCACTCGTTGGCTGTGATCTTTCCATTACGGATTTCCCTGCAGAGATGGAAGAAATTAACCCAATAAAGTTGCTTCCATGAAATATACTACAAGAAAACAAATAAATAAATACAATGAATGTAGAAAAAAATAAAACCAGGGAAGCCCTCCCCATTGAATAGCAAGCTGTGAAGAGAAGATTGAGACCTTGAAGAAACAACGTGCTTGTTATCCAATGCTTGGCTGAGCTTGCTTCATAGTGGTCCTATGAGGAGGCAAATTTATAGAAAGAGAGTTGCCTTCAGTTGATCAGTTTTGAGGAGATAAACTGAAGCAGCATCTCATAGGATCCGCCGGGAGTTGTAGAGGCAACGTTCTTTGTTCTAAGAGCATGGATTGAGGTCAGATTGAGGAGATAAACTGACGCCAACGGACATGGTCACCTTTTGCTTTCTCAGTCCCTGAGATTAGTCAAGGAAAATGAGTCAAGACTGTAATCCGGTCAGATTAAGGAGATAAACTGACGCCAACGGACATGTTTTTGAACATGCAGCTACAGACATTTGAAATAAAATCTTTGGTGGACCACAAGAGGGAATTTTTAATAAGACATTTGTTTGGAGGTCAGATTGAGGAGATAAACTTACGCCAACGGACATAGTTTAGTCTCTTAGATTTGTTCTTAGGATTTTCGTCCTAGTAATTAGTTATTATAAGTTGCATACTAGATTTGAACATCACTAGTTTGAATTGTTTCTCCACCTCGTACCTCTCACCACTCCTCAACACAACTGTTTGAGTGTTTCATAATAATTTTTTGACATAAATTTATATTTATAACACACCTAAGTCATATTTAAGGACACTAACCCATAATATTTACCTGTAACAAATAGTTTTCTATATTGCTTAGTCATTAATTTTATATCATTTTACAACCATATTTATTGGTGTGACAAATATATGGTTGATTGGTGGATATTAATTCAGTCATAAGAGTTCAAAAGTATACCATGAAGGCCTTGTTAGAGAGAAGTGGAGCAAACAACTTATAAGGATACAACCAAACAAATTGACTCTAGGGTTACAACTAGGGCTCTTTTAAACTTACGCCAATCGAGGAGGGTTAATTTTCTACCCTAATTTCCACTTTCGGGTATGTGAGTTTTTAAAAATTTATGAATGATTAAAAATATTTTGTTTAAAAAAAAAACTCGAACTCACTATTAACTTGATTCTCTTCATCCTAAATCTTATTTATTAAGGGTGGTGTTGGTGTTGTTCCCAACTAGAGTCAAAGTCCGTCCAATTCCATTGGAGTCAGGCGGACTTTTTCCCTTATTTGTGCATTTTAAGGAGTCCGTCCAACTGCACTAGAGTCAGACGGACTTCTTTCCTACATAAAAAGATGTTCGGGCACTCCTCTCCAAAGTTTATGTAAAACAAAGATAGCTTTAACTATTTTGTGGAAGAGAATGAGCGTCGTATGTGCGCACGTACCTCATTCGTGCTTTTTGAGGGGTTTATATAGAGCCGATAGCACCGTCACTATAGTACTAACTATGCATTCTAACCTTTCTGGTAAGGATGATTGCCCGGCCCTTAGGGCGGTTGGGCAATCATATTAGATAAAGGCGGCTGATTGGTGCCATCTACTGGCGTGCCAAAATCTCGGACCATGCAACTGATTATCCATTTAGCCTACCAATGTATGGGATTGTGTGTAACAATTAATTGGTATTGACTTTTGGGTGTAAATGGAGTCCCGTTCGCCGCTTAGATGTCCGATGTCTAGGTCAGCGCTTAGACATCAAGCGTGGTTAACCACTTATATCAGAAATCCTAATGACTTAATTGGATTGATTTGCCCGTCTGAAAGGTCCAATCAGCTTGGTTTGTCCGTCCTATCTGGCATTCTAGGAGTCTAGCCGGCTCATCTGGCAATGTGGAAGAAGGAAACTTCTCACTTCTAGTGTTAGACGGAGCTTATGCCCATCTAGAACAGGTGGTCCCCGACAAATTACGTGTTTGTCTTGGTTGGCCAAAGGGTCATAAATTTGAAAATGATACATGGAGGGAAACCCCCTCACAAGTGGGACAAGTAGCCAAAAAAACTCAAGCCTATCATCATTCTAGAAAAGAAAGTAAAAGTAATTGGAAACAAAAGTATTAAATATGGAATTAAAAAAATTAAATTAAATTAAAAATAATGATAATGATAATGAAAAAAATTAAATGAAGCAATATCTTATTGGGACAAAATTAGAAGTCCATTTGTTAATTTGTACTTTTATAATTTAAAAAAAAATTAAAAGATAAAGGTATATATAAATATTTGATTTTAAAACTTTATTAAAAAAATTGTAAAATAAAAAATTAACACTTGTAACTCGTCTATGTTCTATCCATGAACCATTGAAATTAGTAAAAGATTCTTGAAAAATGGATGGATTTTTTTTTTCTTTTGATTTTTGTTTTTAAAAATAAAAACATTAATTAGAACCATCCAGAATATTTATGAAAATTAAAAATACAATTTGAATATTTGTGTATTGTGTTATTTGTATGACTAAATTAGAAAAATGAGCTTCACAGCTTGGGAAATACTATGATATCTATTTTATTCCTGTCTTTCACAATGCTCCATTTAGTTGTATTTGTCATGTCCCAATATCTACTCTCAGGTCATGATAATTATTTTACACTTCAAACATGGAAACTCAAAATATAAATGACTCGAACAAGTGTCTCATATCAGAAAGTTATCAATTACTAAATTACCATATACAATAAATAAAAACTCAACTCCAAAAATGAAAGTTGAAACCATTGTTAAAACTAAAAATCTTAAACAATTTAAATAATCACTTTTTTTATAAATAAATAAAAAAACATTCAAACAATAAGCCAAAATGAAACTCTAACAAAAAAATCCCAACAGAGAATGATTTTTATTCTAACTCTAACTACCACTTTTCGCCTAAACCAAGAGTACCTAAAAAATAATCAATAAAAGGAAATGAGTTCAATATAAATTCATGAATAAAAGGTTTTCTATTATGAGTGAGTGTGTTTAGATTATTTGCATGTTGGGTTGGGAGAGAAAAAAAAATATTAAAAATAAAAATTAGTACGAACTACTTGTGATAAATAATTATAGTGATTGGAGGGGATAATGCAAATAAATATTTTTGAGAAATTGAATTTAAATAAATAAAAAGAATAGGTTTTGGAAAGATTTAATTTAAATAAATAAGGAAAAGGTTCTTTAAAAAAAAACTAATTAGCTTTGAGAATTCATTAATTAAATTGTTAAGTTCAAATAGAATTTATTAAATGAAATAAGATTGTACTTTAATTAAATTAGCTATATATATATATATATATATATATATATATATATATATATTCTTAGCAACAAATTGGGGAAATAGTTTTATATAAATTAGAAGCTCATTAATTTTACTTAAATAAGGAATAGATTACTTAAATTAATATTTATAATCATAAATAATAATATTAATATAAAAACTTTTTAGAATTGTCAAACTTATAGTTTTTTTAGATAAATAGTAATGACAATTTTTTTTTGTTATGTTAGGTGAGGAGTAGATTCTTCAAGATTAATTTTTTTCAAGGTTTTTATGTGTTTCTTTGAAGTAAGAGAAATTAATGCAGATTTGATAAAAGAAAATAATTTTCTTTTTATATGTTATTTTGAAATGTGTAAAATGTCATCTTCGTTTTTATGCATGAATCAAATATATTTTACATGAAAAATATGTTCTAACTTTTTCATTTGTTTATAATAGAAAATATGGAGATATTATGTTTTTATAAATTTGAATAAATAAAACAAAGTGTTTAACTGTGATTTTTTTTGCCCTAATCAACAGGATATAATAGATGATCTTTCGGCCTTAATTAACGCGATATAAATGTTGACTTTTCAATCCTTGTCAACGGGATATAATAGTTGACTTTTACATTTCATGGCGAGGAATGTAATTGATTTAGACCTCAACCTCTTAGGGTTTGGTTAAAGGTTACTAGCACCAATAGTGTTTGGTTTTGTCTACCTTCAAAGAAACAAATTTGAAATTAGTCATCCATTTGTAAAGTCTCACTTAACTAGGCACTATTTGTTATTGGATAACCAAAGTAAAAATGTTTTGAATGTATTTGATTTAGATTTGATATCAAATTGTTTTGATAGAAATATGAAAATGTTTGGTTGAAAAGTTTTGAATGTATTGGCATGATGAATTCAAAAGTTTTTATAAAAATAATTATACATTATATCTCCTATTTGCAATCATAATTGAAAATATTTAATCTATGAAATTGTATTAATATTCTTTATTATGCTTTGAGATCATTTTTCTTTGTTGACAATTTTTCAACTACTCTCGACTCGGGCAAGGAGTGATAATTAGGATAAGATTTTGGCATTATTAGGACTTTTTGTTTAAACTCTTATTTTGGACATTGTTTAAATGTTAGAATTTAATTATTGTTAGTTATTGTTTAAGTTTGAAGTTGTTTCGACAATAGCCCTTTGGTTGATGTGTTAGTTTTAAACTTTTGTTCTACTACTCCAAATAAGAATTTGATAATAGGTAACTTTTAGTTACAAGATGAATGTTTGGGTCAATTTACATTTTGAGCTTTCAAGTTTGAAGTGTGAAATGATTGTCAAGCCCTTGGAACGGGTCTTGGGGCATGACAAAGAGTATACTTCTAATGCATCTTGGGAATTACTTGTTTCATCACATGGAACTATTTACCACATATCTCATACCAACACTCCATAGAAAAATGATGTCACTAAAAGGAAACATAGGCATATTGTTGAAATTGCTCATTCTCTTTTATTATCTGCATGTATTCCTATTGAATTTTGGGGGGCAGTAGTTTTTACTATAGTTCACTTAATTAATAAAATTCCCTAATCCCACACCTCTGGTTTGTCACATTTGAAAAGTTGTATGGCTATGCTCCTAATTACTCTTCCTTAAGACTTTTTAGTTGTACTTACTTTGTTTTTCGTCCTTGTGCAAAGCATAGCAAGTTATCTTCTCGTTCTATCATTTGTTTTTTCTAGGATATGATGAAAGTCAAAAGGGATATCGCTACTTTGATTCGATTAGCCATAAATTATATGTTTCTCATCATGTTTTCTTCTTTGAGAATATACTTTTATTTTTTATTCATGCTAAGTCTCATAATGTCTTTAAGTCTAAACTTATTCACATTGATATTTTCTTGGATGATATAAATAGTTTTCATATAGATACTAATATTTTAGTTCTTGTTCACCATACTCCTTTCTCTCTTCATATGGCTACTCTAGCACCTTTTGAGACTATGGATCCTTTTCCCCCACATTCTTTTCAACATCTTCATAAGTCTAATCGATTACCATATTTTATTTATTCCTCTTATTCAAATTCTTTTACATCATTTTTAGCTTCTATATATGATTGAGGAACTTTTTTGCTTTTCATAAGATTAATACTTGGGGTTTGGTACCTATACCACTTGGTAAGAATGCAATAGTCATTAGGTCTATAAAATCAAAACTAATTATGATGGTTCAATTAAGAAATACAAAGTCTGATTGGTTGCTAAGGGATTTCTCAATAGTATGGTATGGATCATAAGGAAACTTCTGCTTTTATTACAAAGATGACTGCAATTTGTACTTTTATTATAATTACTTATGTATTTTTATCTCAATTGGATGTTGAAAATGTCTTTTTGAATGGTGATCTTCAAGAAGAAGTCTATATGGTCCTCCTTCCTAGTGTTTCTCATAATCTTAGAGAAGTTTGCAACCTTCAAAAAGTTTTGTACAATCTCAAACAAACACATTATGCTTGGTTTGCAAAGTTCTCTTATATGCTTATTTTTCTTGGCTTTCACCTAGTCATCATGATCCTACACTCTTTTGAAAGTGTTACACCTTTATTGGTTGTATTCTTTTTTCTCTATATGTTGATGACATAGTTATTATAGGTGATGATGTTGATAAGATTATAGTGTTGGAATCATATTTGACTTCCCATTTTAAAATGAAGGATTTGGGCTCTATACAATACTTTTTGGGTATTGAGGTAGCTTCTTCTCCAAAAGGATATCTTCTTTCACAATCGAAGTACATAATTCATATTATGGATCATGCTCACCTTATTGATACTACTCTTGAAGTTAATGTTTAGTATTCTTCTTCTTATGGCAACCCCTTGCTAGAACCTACTTTATATCGTATTATTGTTGGCAGCTTGGTATATCTCACCATTACATGTTCAAACATTACTTATGTTGTTCATAAGATTAGTCAATTTGTTGCTTCTCCTACTACAGTTCATTGAGTTGTTGTCTTTGTGTTCTGTAGTATCTCCAAGGCACTATATTTCATAGTCTTTCATTTCCATCCACTTCTTTTTTAAGAGTTGCATGCATATTCTGATGCTGATTGAACCAGTGATCTTGAAGATCACAAGTCTACCATTAGATTTTATACATTTTTTTAAGGATTCCCTTATTTCTTGGAAGAACAAAAACAGACTATCATTTCTCCATCTTCCATAGAAGGTGAGTATCATATTATGGCATTTACCACTAGTGCGATAGTTTGGTTATATTGGTTACTTGTTGATATGGGTGTTTCTCTTTCTTGTCCTACTCGTATGTATTGTAACTACAAAGTGCTATTCAAATTGCTCAAACTTGAAAAATGCACAATTTCAGCATGTAAAAATTTTAATTTTTAATAAGATTAAGAAAAATTAATATAAATGATTAAATACAACTTTTTATGAAAAATATATTTTATTTCATTTTTATTTTTTATAAATTTAAAATTAAAATTTTTAATAAAGTAAAATGTTAGAACAACAATCAAGTTTTTATCTTATATAATTAGAAATATTAAATAATTTAACCAAAAAGAAAGTTAAAACTATGATCAATTTAGATCCATGAGCAAAAAACTAAAACTATTGTCATCGACTCTGATTTGCATATAAAAATTTAAAATTTCTAAAAATATAAATAATAAAATAATATAACAATGTCATAAAATTTATAAAATAAATAAATATTTTATTTAGCAAAAATTATAGAAAATCTTATGTTGTAAACTTTTAAATTTGTTCTTTATGTATTTATTTTTATATTAAGTTTGTTATCATTAATTATTTATTATGTATTGTTATTTTGTCTTTAAAATATTCATAAATAATTAAAATCAATAAATATAGAAAGATGAAATAGTGAAAAAAAATCAAAATTAAAAAGATTTTATAAAATCAACACATTAAAAAACAAAAAACAAAAAGGTGGAGGTATTAATGAAGGAATAAAAAAATAAAAAGGGAAAAATCATATGACATGGTTAATTATCACATGTCAATGTTTTTAAAAATAAAATAAAAATAAGAGACAACTCTTTGAGTTGTCATGTGTAAATGAGAAAAAGGAAAACATTTCGGTAGTTGTTGGGAGGAGAGGAGCTTTAGATAGTAATTTTGGAGTGCATATATATAGGATTATTTCTTTCAAAATATATGTACATTAAAAGTCAAAATTTAAACTTGAAGAAAAAAAAAATATATGTGGTGCATGATTATATGATCCCGGCAAAATTTCATGGCTAGTTTGCTTTTATTTTTTCTCTTTTCTTTTCTTTTTTTCATGTTTATATACTATTACATAAGCGGAAGCTTTGATGCTAACATTATTAATGCAATAACACAAAGATTAAAAAAATCAGCACAAACGGTACATGACATTTTAATATGGTTCGGCAATCATGTCTTCATCCACGGATGAGAAATAATCATTCCAATATACAATAGAGAACATTACACATGATAGAACCAGAATATTACATATGACAAAACCAGAACATTATAAATGACAGAATCAGATATAATTATTGGGTTCTCAAAAAATCTCATGTTTCCCCACTCTTCGTATCCCTACCTTACCATGAACCCTCTCACTCCATCGGGTACCTCTCGTTCTTCCTCACATCTCTATCCACCTCATATAGTCTTTATAGGCTTCTCACATCTCTATCCACCTCGTATAATCTTTATAGGTTCATTTCTATCTCATAACTTTTTCCCTTCATGACTTAAAATATTTATAAAGATATTTCCAATAATCTTCCTTATTTTATAAGAAAGTATAATATTACAATAATATATCAACCTACAAATATTTTATACAATATTCTTTGCAAAAAAAAAAAAAAAAATCTATACTAATTAGGAATTCGGGACATTTTATAATATATACGGTAATTTCCTTTTTGAGAAAATGATGATTTTGTGAGAATTTGTGTTAGAAGTTTATCAAAAAAGTAATCCTTTTTTAAAAAATAATATTTCACATCTAAAGTATTTTTTAAAATATTTATTAAAATAATCTTTTTAACTTTATTTCATTATTTTTTTATAATAGAACCATAATGGGTAAATATCGTTTCAATGTTAAAGCTAAAATCACAATCATCAATTATGATTTTGTTATAAAAAAATAATAATAATACGTAGATGTTGATAAGGAAAGAAAGTAAGATTGGATTTTTTTTTTTTTTTTTCCAAAAAAGCTTAGTTTGGCATCAAACTCTGTGATTACCAAAACCTTTTTGTCCATATCGAGGAAGTTAAAGGGGAATTATTCATGATTGAAAATTTTTATACGGAAGAGTAGGATGTCGGATACAAACGGATGAGTAGGATGTCGGTACAAACGGAAGAAAAAGAGCTAAAGAAAAGGTGGGATTGAAACCGATGTTTGATGATTTTATATGGTCTACTTTTGGACTTTCCAACTTTTTGAAGCTTTTATGATTGAAATTTGAAATCGGAACATCAAAGTGTCTTTTCAAAGTGTCATTGTTTCCTATTTTTATAGCAAAGATGGGCGCCCCTCTGTCCTCTCGCATGTTCATTCCAATAAAACAGCTCTATTCGTCGGTGTCAGATTGGTATATAGTTTCTAAGAGAAAAATCCAAAATCCTAAGAACAAGTCTGTGTGATTAAAGTATGTCCTTTGGTGTCAGTTTATCTCCTCGATCTGACATGAGACCAAAGACTTTACTTCAAAAGTTGTGTAGCTGTATGTTGACGTCAGTTTATCTCCTCTATCTGACCCAAGTCCATGCTCTTAAAACATACAAAGTTGCCTCTACAACCCGTGGCGGACCCCCTTGTCTCCAATGATTGAATTTCGAACTCAAACTGACATAAAGGCAAATTTATATAATAAATTATTATATAAAGATTAAATGATTTTAAAATATATAAATTTTTAATTAATTTTAATTATATTTAATTTTTTTAATATTTTTTATAATAAAACTAAATAGAAGAAAATCATTTTCCTTAATATTTTTTTTTCTTTTTAGTACTTTCTAAAAACCAAACATAACCTTCATTTTTTTTTTATGTAGAAGGAAAAAGATGAAAAAAAAAAATTAATGTAAGAAAAATACTTTAAGTTTAAATTTATATAAATTTTTAATTAATTTTAACTATATTTGATTTTTTTTTTCCATAATAAAACCAAACAAAATAAAATAATCTTCTTTAGTATTTTTTTTTTCCTTCTTAATACTTTCTGAAAACCAAACATACCCTTCATTTTTTATATAGGAGGAAAAAGATGAAAAATAAATTTTAAATGTAAGAAAAATACTTTGAGTTTAAATTTATTTCTTTTCATGGTTATACTTTTCTTTCCTTCCAATTTTCTCTCTATTTTTATTTTTTTTTAATTTTCCCTTAAACTTTACAAGATTTAAAAGAAGTTTTATATTCTATTTATATCACAAGTGCTAAAGGAAAGAAACAAATAATATTAAGAAATCCAAAATCTTTTGTTTAGTTTATCATGAAATATATGATAAAAAGTCAAATACAATAAAAATTATTTTTAAATTTATGTATTTTCCAATTCTTTATTCTTTATACATAGAAAAAAAAATTTTGAAAAAATTATTAGTTTTTGGTGTGAACCAACCAATGAATTATATCTTCATCAAGGTGGGAAACTTCAATCTTTGTTTGAGATTGAAACCCAACTACATTGTTCAAATGTTATGAGGTTTTCTTCCATCTTTCCAGGGAAATTGATGATGTGGCACCACAGTAGAGGAGAGGTCAACAAAAGAAGAAGACCATAAACTCACTCTTTATAGTTTAGAGTGGCCTTGAGTTGATCAGTTTGAGGAGATAAACTGATCAAGCAGCGTCTCACTGAGGAGATATGCCTTTATTTCAGTTTGAGTTTGAACTTTTCTCACTGGAGACAATGGGATCCGCCAAGAGTTCTTTGTTCTAAGAGCATGGATTTAGGTCAGATTGAGGAGATAAACTGACGCCAACCGACATGGCTTTGAACATGCAGCTATAGACGTTTGAAATAAAATCTTTGGTGGACCACCAGAAGAGGGAGTTTTTAAAAAAGGATTTGTTCTCTTGTCAGATTGAGGAAATAAACTGACACCAATGGACATAGTTTAATCACTTAGAATTGCTCTTAAGATTAGGAAGAAGATAAAATTGAGGTCAAATGTCAATCAAAACAATCTCCCTGTGGAATTATATTATTGTCGTCTAAGGCAGCTGAAATAGTCTGCCCTAGAATTTATTACAAAGCATTGGGGGAAGATGGGATTATAGATGTGTCAACCAGTTGATTTTAACTTAATTTGTGATCAAACTTCGGGAGATTTTTTCAATGGGAGTAAATTGTTAGAGTAAGAAGATTGGAGTATGGAGTTGATGCAGTAGAGGATGAGAGGATTTATTATTATCATATGAGAACAGTGCTCAATACTCAGAAATCAACTGACGAAACCCTCAGCATAATACAAGACACAACTTTATTATAAGGTGCATGGATTCATCACCATGGAGAAGATGATGCTTAATTTAGCTGCAAACATACATACATACATATATATATATATATATATATATATGACACTCAAAGACACGTAATATATATACTTTGGACTAGACTCATTATCCATAATTTGGCGATTTCTTCAACTGGTACGTTCACTAAATCAAAGAAGCATACTCGGCCATCAAAGGCTTAACGCCATCTTCCAGGTCAGAGTGATCACTAGTCTCATCATCCGTGAGAAGGTATCGCCCAAGGTCACCTATATTCGTAAGCATCTTGTTCAAATGATTGTTCCAACGGTTCTTGATAGCATTAGCGGTTCGCCCTTGAAGATAATTTTCTGCCATAAATGCCCACCTGCAACACAACACAGGAACTCCTACCTCAAAACTCAAACTGATCACCACACTATCATATCATATCATATGATAATCGAAAAATATGAGGATGATTCTCATTACTTATTCCTATGCTCCGTTCGCTGGATGTGGATGATGATGTCATCTTCCTCTTCGGAGAAGTTCTCTTTGTTGACACCAGGCTTCAGATGGTTATTCCACCTCTCCCAACAACTCTTATCACTCCTGTCCAGCCCTGCCAGATCTGCGGTACCTGGCCAAGGTCGATCGGGGTAGTTGCGCTTAAATTCTATGAGCTTATCGTCTTCTTCTGGGGTCCATAGCCGTCTCTGCTCCTGTGGTCTTGCCATCATGGATTTCCCTGCAAAGATGGAAGAAATTAACCCAATAAAGCTTCCCTGAAATATACTACAAGAAAACAAATAAATAAATAAATATTACAATGACTGCTTAAAAGCAAGCTATGAAGAGAAGATTGAGACCTTGAAGAAACAATGTGATTGTTATCCAATGCTTGACTGAGCTTCATAGTGGTATGGGAAGGGAAGGGAAATTTATAGAAAAAATTAAGTTGCCTTTGGGTGATCAGTTTGAGAAGATAAACTGATGACAACGGACATGGTTTTGAACATGAAATCTTTGGTGGACCACCACAAGAGGGAAAAGTTTTAATAAGAGATTTGTTCTCAGGTCAGATTGAGGAGAGAAACTGACCCCAACGGACTTAGTTTAATCACTTGGTATTGTTTATAATACACCCAAGTCATATTTGAGGACAACATAAGTTTTTAATAAATTTATATATCATGCCAATAAGTTGACTTGCAGTCATAAAAAGTTAAAGTTGAAAAGTAGACCATGAAATCATCCAAACATTGATTTCAATCCCCACCCTTTCTTTCACTCTCCCTCTTTCTTCTTTCTTATCATCCGACATCCTACTCATCTGCCTCATGATTACTTCCTTTTTCTTCGATGGAGACAAAAAAAGGTTTTGGTCTTAACACGAATTCACAAAATCATCTCCATACCTTTTATATTGATAAATATTATAAATTTTTATAATTTCTTTTACTAAATAGATAAATTTTATTATTTTATACATGTTAAAAAATAGAAAATGAAAAAAAAAATTATTTTTAATTAAATTATACATGTTAAAAAAATAATTTTTTTTTCATTGGTCGATTCCCACCAAAAACTAAAAGAAGTGGAATGCAGTTGTGTCACCATACATTCGGTGGAACTTAGGTGCTTTCTCTACCTCGTTCTTTAATATCAACTTCAAATATCATAAAATTTCGTGCTATAACTTTAATGTTTTACCAACATTGTTTTTAGGATATCTAACTATTTAATTATAAAAAATTATCAAAATTATTCTTTCTTTTCTATTGTCCACCTTTTCTTTTATAATTATTTTTCCCTTTTTTCTTTTATTTTGTATATTATTATTATTATTATTATTATTATTATTATTATTATTATTATTATTCACTTTATTATTTATAACGTTAATATTAAAATATTAATATAAATATCATTTTTATTTTTCATAATAACTAATTATTAAATTATTTATCTCTAATTTAAATTATAACATAAAACATGATTTAGTACCATATTTTAAATTATAAATAGTAACAGTCAAACTTTAATTAATCACTATTAAATAAAACTAAAATAATTTTATTAGTTAAATAAATAATTTTCGATTTTTAAAACCAAACCTATTAAATGATATTAGAATAGGACTATGATATTTCTTGATTTGGGAGGACCATAATTGTTAAATTAATTTTTTTTTTTTATTATTATATAAGCAGACACAGACTAACCATACTATATTTATATTGCAATTACATTGAAGGTAATACATATTAATATAAATATTATTCATATTTCTTTAATAATTAGTGGTGAGATGGATTGTGATGATTGATGAGAGGGGGCTCTAGAACCACCAGAGGAGAGAAGAGATTGTGACCTCATGGATTTGTCTCTTTATGGAGAGATGATGAAATGGTGGAAGGCAATTGTTTCATGGGAAAATTATAATCTTCCAAGTGGTATAATCCTTTAAAAGGACATGAAAAGTTAGCATTTCCTTTTATAATTTTTTTCCATTGTTTTTTTTTCTATTTATATATTATTTACAATGTTATTATTAAAATATTAATCTAATTATTGTTTTTATTTTTAAAAATAAATAATTATTTAATTATTTATCTTATTTAAATTATAATAGAAAATACGATATATATTACAATTACATTACATGTAGTATATATTAATATAAATTTTATTCATATTTCTTTAATAATAAGTGATTATCTATAATAATACGTCACATAATAATACTAATATCAAATGTTAATAAATAATAATATTAAAAATATTAATATGTATAATAAATATCTCATGATTGTGTTAAAAAAATACTAAAATGTTCAAATAATAATAATAATTAATAAAAAAATAGTAATCTTAATAATAATAAAAAGAATAAAATAAAATGGTAAATAAAAATCAAGAAAAGAAGAAAATGATAAAATAAAGAAAAAGGACAAATGAATGATATTTTTGTCTTTTTATCCATCGTTTTTTTTTTTTCTTTTTTTCTTTTTTTCTTTGTTATCATTATTTTTTTATTTTCTTCCATTTTTCTTGGAAGAATTATGCTATATTTTATAAGAATCCAAATTTCATATTTTAACCAAACACATGATATGATAAAATTATTCCACAAATATGCATTTGGTTATAACGAAATATTTGAATGCAATGTTTTTGGGAGGGATTTTTTTTAGTTGTGAGACAAAAATAAAATTAATAAATTTAAATTTTGTCATTGGCAAATGTTGTTCTATTTCAGCAACAAAAGAATAGGAAGAAAACCTACAATTCTAATTTTTGTCCAAATACCGAACAAATCTCAGGAAATGGTCAATTTTCTAGTGGTACCTTTCATAATTCTAACAATCAGAATTTAAAAACAAAGAATTCGGCTACTAGATAGACCATAAACAATAGTGGTACCTCCTTTGGAACTTTCAAGCCTCAATGTCAGATTTGTTCTAAGTTCAAGCACATTGCTTTACAATGCTGGTATCGGTTTAACTTTGATTATCAGCCAAAAGATTCTAAACATTCCACTTCTAATGTCAGATTTGTGACTCTTGCTAATTGGCTAAAAGCCATCGTTTGCCATTTGAAAGGTCCACTTTTAGAGCAATAAAACCATTTGGTCTCATCCATGACGATCTTTGGGGTAGTGCAGCTCCTATAGTTTCTATTAATGGTGCTCGATATTTCCTGTTGCTAGTTGATTATTTTAGTACATTCTCATGGTTGTATCTTTTGAAAACTAAAGATGAAGCTTTATATGTTCCAACGTTTTCAAGTCATGGTTGAAAGATAGTTTGATACTAAAGTTCAATGTGTTCGGTCCGATTGGGGAGGGGGGTGAGTTTTAGGCTTTTAAGAATTATTTAGCTACAAATGGTCTTCTTCATCAAGTCTCTTGTCCTTATACTCCTCAGTAAAATGGAAGAGTAGAAAGGAAAAATCGTCATGTTGTGAAAGTTGATCATTCTTTGTTAATACAAGCTGGTATGCCTCTCAAATATTGGTCATTTGCATTTCAAACTGCTATTTTTCTCATAAATCGGCTTCCCTCTGGTGTTGTTTCAAACTGCCATTTTTGCTAATACAATGTGATTGATGTCCAATGCTTGGCTAAGCTTGCTCCATAGTGGTTAATTTTGGGAAGGAATTTTATACAAGAGAGTTGTCTTTGTTAGAATAATTATGGACTCACATATATTAATAATTGTTTATGATTAAGCTATCTATCTATCTATATATATATATATATATATAAATATATTCAATCATTTAGTTATAAAGTATGGGTCACGTTGTGTGTAAAGCCCAAGTCACATGTGTCTTACATGATGGGCCTAAGACACATGTGGCCCAACAACCAATGGGTATGGTCCCTAAGGCATAGATGAAATTAATAAAAAGGACAATGAAACTGAAGTTGTGTGTCTTAAGTTTTCTTTTCTGAAAATATGAAACGTTCCCTATCCTACCTCTCATCACAAGAGAGAATACAGAAAGGTGGTTTCCTTCTCTATTGCCTTAGAAGAACCATACTTCTTCAAGGTCGAAAATGGATTCAGGTTTGTCCACGTTCTCTCAAATAATCGACACGTTTTCTTTATATGATTTAACATAAGATTTTATTTTTCTGGGTTGATAATGGACTTGACAACAAGTGGTATCAGAGCCACACATGTTGAATCATTAAGAAATGTCTGTTGATTCAAAGATACATGATTTTTCTCTCATATGGTGGATTCAGGGCAAGAAATTTCTTGACAGAATATGGGAATTTTTTCTGGGTTCATTTTCTGTATGAATATATATATATATAAGGTTGTAACATGATAGGATTGTTTGGCAATTGGAGAAGCCTGCAGCGCCCTTTTTGTCTTTCATTTGGTGATCGAAGAAGATGATTTCGATCCAAAAAATGATTATGATCCTCGGCGTTCCCTGTGACGCCGTTTTAACGTTCGTTCGGTTCGTTTATTCGTCGAGGTATGTTGCCATCTATTTTTGATTTCTCACTTGTTGAAATGTCGGTTGTCAATTCAATGACTTCCGTTTTCCGGCTTCACTGGTCCAACAGTTGATATGATAATGTAAAACAAATTGTAAATAAAATTTCAGAGAAGACATATTGATGATGTTTTTATGCATGTTAGTTTTAATGCATCATACAATGTGTTGATAAAAGAGTGTGCCACATTATTGTCTAACTAATAATTGACATAAGAAAACTAAGGCAAGCAAATTGTCCGTTACTAATGATCTTTGAGCTTTACTGCAAAATGATAGTGTTTCCTAAAGAGTCTAGCAACTAAAAGGAAACACAGTTCTTAATGTTCTTCATATATCCTTGACATTAAAAAAAAAAAAAAAAAAAGGTTGTAACATGACAATGAACAACATATATATACTACACTGATGAATATCCTTATTGGTCGATACTCAAACCAACCAGAGAGCAGATTTCTGTATTCCATTCTGTGTACCACATTAAATAGATGGATTTAGCCTTTTCTTGCTAAATTTGTGTTTAATATTTTAAAATAAATGAGTTATGAATATTTGTTGCCAAAGTAACTTGTATTATGCAATTTTATTTATTTTTGAAATATGTAAACATGTTATTATTGTGTTAAATAATCGGCCCAAAGGAAGATTATTTTAATATAATAATAAATAAAGTAGTCATAAATGTGTGACATATAAAGTTTACCTTGCATGTTATATGTTAGTCCAAAGAAAGGCATATTGCTTCGATTTTATTGTCAATATTTACGAACTAATTTTGTAAAAGAGTACCAATTACAAGTTGATATTTTTGTCCAAAGATTGAATATTAATGTTTATGCTAGATATCTTATGATGGGTCCACATGCATATATATATTAAATTTTTTATTCATTCATATATGTATGATATTTTTGTGACTGATTGTGAGCTTTATTGTTATGGATTCAGCATCTTCTATATCTGCTAATGTTAATAACATTCCTGTGCTTAATGGCACAAACTTCAAGAAATGGAAGGAGCACGTTATAATTGTGCTCGAGTGCATGGATTTGGACTATGCATTAAGAGAGGATCACCCTGCAGACCTTACTAGTGCTAGCACTACTAAGCAAAGAGCTGCTATAGAAAAATAGGAGCGATCCAATCGCATGAGTCTAATGATAATGAAGCACACAATTCCAGAAGCTATAAGGGGTGCAATACTTGAGGAGTCCCAAGCCAAGACATTCTTGGACCAGATAGCAAATCGTTTCGCTGCAAATAAAAAATTCGAGACAATGTTATTCTTAGTAAGCTTGTCTCCATGTGGTACAAAGGGAAAAAGAATATAATGGGGTACATAATGAAAATGTCCAATCTTGTGACTAAAATCAAGGCATTAAAGTTGGAGTTATCAAAAGACATACTTGTGCACTTGGTCTTGATCGCATGAGTTTATTGCTTAGTGCGTGCAAGAGGAGGAGAGACTGAAACAAGAGAAGATATAAAGTGCTCACTTGGCTTCCACATCTCAGGGACATGGTACCAACAAGAAAAGAAAAAGGGAGAATAAGGGAAAACAAACTACATTTTCTAGGACATCTAAGCAAAAGATGCAGAATAAACAAGATAAGGAGATCACTTGTTTCTTTTGCAAGAATGTTCGTCATATGAAGAAGACATGTACCAAATATGCCGCTTGGCGTGAAAAGAAAGGGTTGCCTAAGGAGCCGAATGTCAACTGATGGTGAAAGATACATCTATGTAGGAAATGGCAACAAGGCTACAGTGAAGGTTATTGGTCTTTTTAGATTACAGTTAGATTATGAATGTACTTTGGATTAAGATGAGACTTTTGTGGTACCGTCGTTTAGACAAAATTTAATTTATGTTTCATGTTTGGACAAATGTGGATATTTTTGTTAATTTAGAAATGGAATGGTTAGTCTTTATCTAAATTCAAGTGTTATTAGTACTAGTAGTCTAATAGATAAGTTATACAAATTGAACTTAAAGGCCTCTAATGGTAATGAAACCTTACATTCAAGTAATTATGGCATTAAGCGAATGTTAACAAATAAGAATTCCTCAATGTTATGGCACAAGCGTTTAGGTCATATTTCAAATCAACGTATTCAAAGGCTTGTGTGAGAAGGAATTCTTGATCCACTTGATTTGTCAAACTTTCAAGTCTGTATAGAGTATATTAAGGGTAAACAAACAAATATGAGGAAATATGATGTCGACATGTGTGATAACGTCTTGGAATTGATACATACGGACATTTGTGGTTCATTTCCTACCCCTTCTTGGAATGGACAACAATATTATATCACTTTCATTGACGATTACTCACGTTATGGCTGTCTTTATTTGATTCATGATAAGTCTCAATCATTGGATGTGTTCAAGAATTTTAAAGCCGAAGTTGAGAACCAACTAAGTAAGAAAATAAATGTCGTTAGATCTTACCATGGAAGTGAACATTATGGTAGATATGACGGATCTGATGAACAACGTCCAGGGCCATTCGCCAAATATTTGATGGAGTGTGGTATTGTCCCTCAATACACCATGTCGGGGACTTCAAGCCAAAATGGTGTAGCAGAGAGGTGAAAATGTACTCTTAAGGATATGGTAAAAAGTATGATCAGTCATTCGACCTTGCCAGAATCACTTTGGGGAGAAGCTGTCAAAACTGCAGTTTACATTTTGAACAGAGTCCCAAGCAAAGCAATAGCCAAAACCCCATATGAGCTATGGACTAGCAAGAAACCTAGTATTAGGCATTTGCATGTCTGGGGTTGTCCAGCTGAGGCTAGGCATTACAAGCCAAATGAGAAAAAATTGGACTCCAAAACTATGAACTGCTACTTTGTAGGGTATTCTGAAAGGTCGAGAGGTTTCAAGTTTTATGATCCCTCAACCAGGTCTTTCTTTGAAACGAGTAATGCTAAGTTCATTGAGGATGTTGAGTTAAGTGGGAGATAGCCATTAAGAAAGGTGGTATTTGAAGAGGAATCTGTTAGTATTCCTATTATTGCAACTGGACATGGTCATATTATGTTTGATGACACTATCCAGAATGTACAACTAATAACAGAGATTGTAGACACACTTGAAATTCCTCCTACTCAAGTTGTGGAACCAGTTCAAGTTCATGAAGAGGTAACTCAAGAACCTCAAGTTCAAGTGCCACTGAAGAGATCCACTAGAGAAAGGAGAAGTACAATTTCAGATGATTATGTTGTATATTTCCAAGAACATGAGTTTGGAAGATGATCTAATTTTAGTTAGTCAAGTCAAACAAAGTTCTGATTCTGAAAAGTGGATAGAAGCCATGAAGGATGAGATGAAATCAATGAAAGACAATGGCGTTTAGGACCTTGTAGAGTTTCCTGAAGGTGTAAAATCGATTGGTTGCAAATGGATTTTTAAGACCAAACGAGATTCAAAAGGCAACATTATAAGGTATAAGGCATGCCTAGTCGCAAAAGGTTTTACTAATAAAAAAAAAAAGGCATTGATTGTAAGGAGACATTTTCACCAGTTTCTTCAAAGGACTCCTTTAGAATCATCATAGCACATTTGGCTCATTATGATTTAGAGTTGCATCAAATGGATGTTAAAATTGTGTTTCTTAATGGTAACATTGATGAGACAATATACATGGTGCAATCGGAGAACTTTAAGTCTAATGATTCAAAGCAACTTGTATGCAAATTAAAAAGGTCCATATATGGTTTAAAGCAGGCATCTCAACTATAGTACCAAAAGTTTGATCAGGTGGTTACTTCATTTGGTTTCAAGGAGAACACCATTGATCAATGCATATATTTCAATTTCAATGGGAGCAAATTCGTTATCTTGGTGTTGTATGTAGATGATATTCTACTTGCAAGTAGTGATATGGAAGTTTTGCATGAAACGAAGTGATTTCTATCTAGTAAATTTGACATGAAGGATCTTGTTAATGCATTTTTTGTGCTGGGTATATAGATCTATAGGGATCGTTCAAAAGGTATACTTGGGCTATCATAAAAGTCCTACATCGATAAGGTGCTAAGTAGGTTTAGCATGAGCAATTTTGCACCAGGAGACATACCTGTGGCAAAAGGCAATAAATTTAGTTTGCACCAATGTCCAAGAAATGAACTTGAGAAGAAAGATATGGAGAGGTTTCCCTATGCCTTGGCAGTAGGAAGTCTCATGTATGCACAAGTTTGTATGCGTCCAGATATTGCGTACATTGTTGGAATGTTGGGTAGATATTTGAGTAACCCAAGTATGGATCATTGGAAAAAGGCAAAACGGGTTATGTGGTATTTATAGAGAACTAAAGATTATATGCTCACATATCGAAGATCCAATCATTTAGAGATCGTGATATATTCAGACTCCGATTTTGCAGGATGTCTTGACAATAGGAGATCCACTTCAGGATACATCTTCATGTTGGCTAGAGGAGCAGTTTCTTGGAAAAAATGTTAAACAAACACTTATTGCTTCTTCCACCATGGAGGTAGAATTCATAGCATGCTATGAGGCATCAGACCATGGGATATGGCTACAAAATTTTATCATTGAATTGCAGATTGTTGATGGGATTGAGAAACCATTGAGAATCAATTGTGATAATAAGGCTGCAAAATTGTATTCTAAGAACAATCGAAGTTCGTAAAAGTCCAAACACATTGACATCCAATTCTTAATTGTGAAAGAAAGAGTTCAGAGTCTTCAAGTATCAATCGAACACATAAGCACAAACTCCATGATTGTGGATCCACTCACTAAAGGTTTGCCACCCAAAGTATATCATGAGCATGTCACACATATGGGTGTTGTACATATTAATGATGTGTCAGTATAGTGGGAATTTATATTTGGTTTTTTTTTTTTTGTGTTTGTTTTCTTGATGTATTGTTATGTTTGTGTTATATGTACAGACTTTAGTTTTAAAGACTATTGTGTTTGAATATTCTAAATTGAAATGATGACTTTCAAAAGCAATTTATCATTAAGTGTTAAAAGGGGAATTTGACTATTTTAGTCATAAAGTAGGACCAATTGGAAATAGACATATTAAATATCATATTTTATGTAATTTCCATGCTACACATCCATACTTGATCCATGTTGCTAATTTTGTTGATGTTGTGATCATTGATGGATCTAGTTATAGTTATGATTAACGAAGGCTGCTTTAATCTTGTGTTAGCATAATTAGTAGACCGGATTGTTTAAGGATATTTGGATAGGATAGCAAAGATGAGCTCAATAAAGTATTATCATGAACATTATTCGGTAATATATGTGATCCAAGTGGGAGATTGTTAAAATAATTCTGAACTCACATATATTAATAATTGTTTATGATTAAGCTATATATATAGCTTAATCATAAACAATTATTAATATATGTGAGTTCAGAATTATTATATTATATGTGAGTTCAATTATTTAGTTATAAAGTATGGGTCACCTTGTGTATAGAGTCCAAGTTACATGTGTCTTACATGATGGACCTAAGACACATGTGACCAAACAGCCAATGGGTATGGTCCCTACGGCATAGAGAAATTAATAAAAGGGACAATAAAACTAAAGTTGTGTGTCTTAAGTTTTCTTTTCTAAAAATACAAAATGTTCCCTCTTTTGCCTCCCATCACAAGAAAGAATATAGAAAGGTAGTTTTCTCCTCTATTGTCTTAGAAGAACCATACTTCTTCAATACCGAAAATGAATTCAGGTTTGTTCACATTCTCTCAAATAATTGACATGTTTTCTTTATATGATTTAATATGAGATTTTATTTTCTGAGTTGATAATGGACTTGACAATAGCCTTCAGTTGATGATCCGTGATCCGTTTGTGGAGATAAACTAAAGCCATCTCAATGAGGACACATGCCTTTATGTCAGTTTGACTAGTGAAATTGTCTCATTGGAGACCATGGGGTCCGCCATGAGTTGTAGAGGCAACTTTCTTTGTTTTAAGAGCATGTACTTGGGTCAGATTGAGGAGATAAATTGACGTCAACCGACATACAACTACAAGCTTTTGAAATAATATCTTTGGTGGACCACCACAAGAGGGAATTTTTAATAAAAGATTCGTTCTCATATCAGATTGAGGAGACAAACTGAAACCAACGAACATATAATAATCACTTAGGATTTTGGATTTTTCTCTTAGTAATTATTACCAAACTGACCCCACCAAACATAGCGGCTTTATTGGAACAAACATGCCAGAGGGCAGAGGGCCGAGGGCCGATTGCAGTAAAATAGGAAACAATGACACTTTGATGTTGCGATTTCAATTTTCAATCATTAAAGTTTCATAAAGTTGGAAAGTCCAAAAGTGGGCCATCGGTTTCAATCCTACCTTTTCTTTCACTTTTTTTCTTCCGTTTGTATCCGACATCCTACTCATCCGTCGCATGAATATTTCCCCTCTAATTTCCACATGGACAAAAAGGACTAAGAGTTTGCTGTCAAACTAAGCCTTTTTAATAAATAAATAAATAAATAATTATTCTCAATTAAATTTTAAAATATTCATCAGAGTAATCGCGTTTATGCATATCAGCATCTACATATTATATTTTTTATTTTTTACTTTTTATTTTTACGATAAAACCATAATGACTACGAATTTAGCTCTAAAATTGAAATCATATTTACTAATTATGATTTTATTATAAAAAAAATAGTAAATTAAAGTTTAAAGATTATTTTAATAAATATTTTGAAAAATAATCAAGATGTGAAATATATATTTTTTAAATGATTACTTTTATGATAAACTCCCTCACAAAAATTCTCACAAAATCAACTCTTTTCTCAAAATGGAAATTGAATTCTTACAAAGTTCTTCCTGGTTTCTTCAACCATCCACCAGGTATGCTATTTATGCCAATAATAGTACTAGTTTAGATGCAAAACATACACTACTTGTCTATTTATTATTCTTTAAATCGAAAAGAATTCTACGTTTGATCACATTAATGGGTCTAATAACCCTTCAACATATACAAAACACAGCTTTATTATAAGATGGATTCATGAACATGGAAGTCTGTGTGTCTATATATCTATATGTGGAACTTATGAATAATGACTATGTCACGTTCTAAGTTAATTTCACGATCCCGTCCCCTACCTTGCCCTTGAGCTATGTTGCTAAGACAAAATATGAGCAAAATTGAAAGAATTTGGAAAACAGAAAACAAAGACAGGTTTTTGGAAGTTTTTCATCTGATGATTTTATTGTTCAAGAATAAGAAAATTTATAACTTAACAGATTCAATAACTTAGAGATTAAACAACAACAATTACTAAAAATTAGCTAGCTAAAGAATAGCTCACGTTAACCACTCTCTAGCCCACTACTACTAGTTATTTGAACTAACTCAATAAACCAAAATATCTGAAATAAATAATTAAAATTGCTGCACATGACAGACTAGTAGAAAGAGATAATGTGTATGTATATATATATATATATATATATATATATATTCAAGCAGACCAAAATCTGGTGACTTCTTCAGTTCACCTGAACTCGCTCTCCATTGAGGCTGAAAACGGTCCGGAAATCCAAGGCTCAAAAGTAATCTCCCCCATAAGAGTGATGGATAATCTTATCATCTCTCGTAAGATATTCCCTGCAAATTCTGGGTATACTAATTCAGAAGTGGACCAAGAGTTGGCGATTTCTTGTGAGGCTGCAACCAGTGTAGAGCTTGTGTTTGGATCATTATTGTGGTTGAGATGAAAGAGTTGTGTGGCATGTGGCTGATCCCCGGTGCTACTTTGTTGGTATACTTCTCCCAATCTTCTTCTTCTTCAAATGGTTGTACAAGCGGTTCTTCACATCATTATCGGTTCGCCCTGGAAGATGAGCTGCTATACTTGCCCAGCTGCAACACAACATAAAAACTCCTCAAACTGATCAAATTATCATATCATATGATAATGGAAAAGTGTGAGGATGATTCTCATTACCAATTCCCATAGAGCGACTGGAAGCAGATGATGGCGTCGTCTTCCTCTTGGGAGAAGTTCTCTCTCTTGACAGTAGGATCCAGATGGTTATTCCACCTCTCCGTACAACTCTTACCACTTCTGCTCAGCCCTGCCAGCGTTGCGATATCTGGCCGATGTAGATCAGGATTTCTGCTTATTCAAAGAGCATCCGTTCTTCTTCTTCGGTCCATCGCGGTCTCTGCTCCACTGATCTTACCATCATGGATTTTCCTGCAAAGAAGGAAGAAATTAACCCAATAAAATTTTCATGAAATATACTACAAGAAAAATAGATACAATCACTGCTTAAAAACCAGGGAAGCGCCATTGAAAAGCAAGCTGTCAAGTGGAGATTCAGACCTTGAAGAAACAATGTGCTTGGCTGAGGTTGCTTCATAGTGGTCATGTGCTCAGGGAATTTTTATAGAAGAGAGTTGCTTTCATGTTATCAGTTTGAGACACACTGAAGCGAAATTTATAGAAGGGAGTTACAAACTGACGCCAAACTGACGCTAAAAGCATGGATTTGGCTCAAACTGACGCCAACCCTACATGGTTTTGAACATGCAGATACAAACATTTGAAAATCTTTGGTGGGCCACAAGAGGGAATTTTAATAGAAGATATGTTCTGAGGTCAGATTAAGAGGACATGCAAACTGACAACGGACATAGTTTAATCAATCAGATTTGTTCGTAGGATTTTTCTCTTAGTGATTAGTTATTATAAGTTGCATACTAGATTTGGGTATCACTTAGAATTATTTCTTATACTAGATTTCCATAAAATATCACTTATTATAAGCTGCATACTAGAGTTGAATTTCCAGTATACGATCTTTCTCATCCAACAAGCCTTGTTAGAAGAAAATCTTAGCACCCAAATAAATTATAATAGGTGGTATGGAACTGATATGAGAGGAAAATTTCAAACTTTAAAGAAAACTCCTTTTGTCATTTCTAGAAAAGCTAGCAAGCAAAAAAATGGTTAATTTCCTATATCAAAACTGATTTTCAACTTTCCTTTCACAAGAAAAAATGGAGAAACTTAACCCAAGGAGAAGATCAGTTCACATGTGGCAGCTTCCGAAGCTCTTACGAATGGAGGATATGACAAACCCCATCGAAGGAGACATGCGTGCGTTTAAGTCAATGTTGAGTTCAGAAATCTCTCTAGTCTTTTTCACTTTCATCATATCTGATTTGAGACTAACCCACCCTTCTTTCTGTCCGGTTTTGTTTGAAACCAAACGGACATGGACATGGTTTACTGTCTTTAGTCATTTCACATAATAGTTTGCACAACAAAAGGTTTGGTTCTATTAGGAGACAACCTATCAACTGCTGGGGATTTGGTCGGAAATTTGTCCGTGTCTACTCCTGTTTTTTTGCTTTATTTTAAAAACTGTTTTTAAGTTTAAAAAAAAAAAAAACAAAACAAAAAACAAGTTTTGGATAAATTATTTTTAAAAATAATTTTTCTATTTTGATTTTGTGAAAACATTACAAATTCAATTTATATAATATTAGTTAAATTTAGTTCAAGTCTTACCAAAAATAAAAATAATTTTGTAATAATGAATAAATTAAAAAATAAAAGTAAAACATGAAAAGTAATATCATAATAATATCTTAAATTATTTTTTTGTATATAAAAAAATGATATTTTAGTATATGTTAGAAAAATATGGATATTATTAATATCTTAATAAAAGCATAATTGATTTTTTTTAAAATCATTAGTCATAATATATCGATTTTGGTTATTATTTTTTGTAGTGATTGAATCTAGTTTTTGAGTTCTAAATAATCTTTAGAAATTCTTAAAATCATTAATAATTTCAATACAAAGTGTCGCTTGATTTGAAGTTTAATTATGTACAGAAAGAAATAATAAAGTCATTATGAACTAATTTTTATCATAATTTTTTGTATTAATGGATCCGCTATTTGAGTTTCTAATTATTGCTAAAAATTACTAACCTCATTAATGAATCAAATACATTAAGTCTTATTTAATTTGGAGTTTATTTTCCTAGTGAAAAATAAAATAAAATAAATATGATTCTATGTAGAAAAAAAAAATATAGTAGTTATAGGCCAATTTTTGGTATTGATTGGATTACTATTTGAACTTTAACTTACTTTTAAAAATTATTAAATCTTTAATGAATCCAGCACATTAAGTCTTGCTTGATTTGAAATTTATTTGTCTAATGAAAAAAATTTATAAAAATGTGATATATGTCTAAAAAAAATAAAGCTAACCAAGTCATTTAAAATAAATTTTGCCCTATGATTTTCTAATAGTACTAATTAAATTTGTTTTAGAGATTAAAAGTATTTTTTAAAATTAATAAATTATATGTATCTAGATTGATTTGGAATTTATTTTCTTAATAAAATTTTTAGATGTCAATAAAAGTTTTAATGCAAACAATATTAATTCAAAAACATGAAAATAAAATAATCAACATAAAGATATATGAGGTTTTAATATAGTTCAACAAAAATATAGGCATGGTTAATTAGGTTATTTAAAATAAATTTTGGTGTATGACTTTTTAATGTTATTGATCGAGTTTCATGACTTTTTAATACTAATTAAATTAATTTTTGAGATTTCAATCATTTTTTAAAATTAATAAATTATATGCATTTAGTTTGATTTGGAATTTATTTACTTAATGAAAATTTTAGACAAGTTAAAAGAAATTCAAAAAAGCACATGTAAATTAAAGGAATATCATATTTGAATATTTTCAAAATCGATATTGGATTATGAAAAGAGAAGAAAAATAATCTCATATTCAATTTTATTTGGTTTTTATTACATTTTAAAATTTCTCTATGTCTTCCTTTTGCTTATAAAAATTGATGAAAATAATTTCTAATTATTCTTTGAAAACCGTTCTCTATTTACTTTGTTATTAGAATTTAAAAATAAAAAAATAATGATCAAACATTATTATGAATTTTTAAAAATAGTTTCTTATTTTTAAGAATAAAAAATTGATTTTTAATCACACAACTAGACAAGCTCTAACAGAATAATAGCTTTTACTGAATTAAAAGAATTTAAAAAAACAACAAATAATGGCTCTAAGTATGGTCCACACTGGATAGTAAATGTGTTTGGTAATTAAGAGAAAAAATGGTGTGGCTTAAGTTGATGATGATGAAATGATGAGGTAGTAAAAACTAAAAAGCCATCGATAAGAATTGATTTTAATTAATAAAAAGTAAAATTAATCAAAATTAGAATAAAATCTATTAATGAGAAAAATCTTAATTATGTGATCACTTAAAAAAATTAAATATTTTGAAATATGGTTAATACTACTTTAACAATTTTGGTTCCGGGAGTCTTTTGGAATTTATGAATAATTAAAAATGTTTTTCATTTAAATTTTGAATCAATGTAGTACAGTAATGTCTCGCAGATTTCCATTTTTGATTAAAAAGAAAAAAACAAACCAATGATGGATGAAGTTTTATTAGTTTATTAATTGAATTTGATTCATTAAAAATTTTCAAAAATCAATTTTCAATTTTTAGAGAAGCAGTACTTTTAAGCCATTTAGATTTTTGTTTTTTCATAATAATAAAAAGGATAATTGAATCATTTAAAATTGTTTCTCCACCTCACTCTATCATTCTTACCACACCTCTGTACTAAGGTGTAATTTCAACAGATTAGCCCAATCTAACAATCTAACCTAAACCCAACCTAATTAAGGCATGTTTGGACAATTATTTTCGGGTTGGACTTAAGCTAAGTATTATCAACCCGAATTCAATTGGGATTAGACTCAAACCAAGATTTGAACAATTCAAGCATAAATTGAAAATATATATATCTTTATTTGCATATTATATTTTTTTTATTTATAAGAATTCCATATTATTATTATTATTATCATTTTGTTTTTTGAGCTATAAACTCCTCATAATGTAATTAAAACTATAAATAAAATTTTTTTAAAAAAACTAATAGTGTAAGAATGGTGGATTTATTTTTTATATTTAATTCCTTCAAATGGATGGTCACAAGTCATGGGTCTAACCGTTATAAGATGAATAATTTCATCGGTGAGTACAATAAGCCAACCATTATATTATGCAGAAATTAATGGGTCTAACCCTTCAACATAATACGAAGCCCAGGTTTATTATTACATGCATTCATGACCATGGAGCAAACTCAATGCTTATCCTCCAAATGCTTTTCCCACCTTTCCCTACATCTCTTACGACTCCTCTCTAGCTCTGTCAGCATTGCGATTTCCGGCCAAGATAGATGGCGATTTTTGCTTTTACATTCAAAGAGCTTCTGGTCTTCTTCTTTGGTCCATGGCCGTGTCTCCAACCCACTCGTCTGCTGTGGTGTTTCCATTACGGATTTCCCTGCAGAGACGGGAGAAATTAACCCAATAAAGCTGCTTCCATGAAATCTACTACAAGAAAACAAATAAATAGATACAATGACTGTAGAAAAAAAAAAAAAAAAAAACAGGGAAGCCCTCCCCATTGAATAGCAAACTGTGAAAAGAAGATTGAGACCTTGAAGAAACAACGTGCTTGTTATCCAATGTTTGGCTGAGCTTGCTTCATAGTGGTCATATGAGGAGGCAAATTTATAGAAAGAGAGTTGCCTTCAGTTGATCAGTTTGAGGAGATAAACTGAAGCAGCATCTCATAGGATCCGCCGGGAGTTGTAGAGGCAACGTTCTTTGTTCTAAGAGCATGGATTGAGGTCAGATTGAGGAGATAAACTGACGCCAACGGACATGGTCACATTTTGCTTTCTTAGTCCCTGAGATTAGTCAAGGAAAATGAGTCAAGACAAAAGAATTTACAGTTTCTGATATAAAAGTTTGGTTCTAGGAGATCATAAGCTACCAATCGCTTGGGATTTGATCGGAAATTTGTCCTATGAAATCTAATTCATTGTTCTCCGGTCAGATTGAGGAGATAAACTGACGGACATGTTTTTGAACATGCAGCTACAGACATTTGAAATAAAATCTTTGGTGGACCACTAGAGGGAATTTTTAATAAGACATTTGTTTGGAGGTCAGATTGAGGAGATAAACTTACGCCAACGGACATAGTTTAGTCTCTTAGATTTGTTCTTAGGATTTTTGTCGTAGTAATTAGTTATTATAAGTTGCATACTAGATTTGAACATCACTTTGAATTGTTTCTCCACCTCGTAGCTCTCACCACTCCTCAATAAAGCTGTTTGAGCGTTTCATAATAATTTTTTTGACATAAATTTATATTTATAACACACCTAAGTCATATTTAAGAACACTAACCCATAATATTTACCTGTAACAAATAGTTTTCTATATTGTTTAGTCATTAATTTTATATCATTTTACAACCATATTTATTGGTGTGACAAATATACAGTTGATTGGTGAATATTAATTCAGTCATAAGAGTTCAAAAGTATACCATGAAAGCCTTGTTAGAGAGAAGTGGAGCAAACAACTTATAAGGATACAACCAAACAAATTGACTCTAGGGTTACAACTAGGGCTCTTTTAAACTTACGCCAATCGAGGAGGGTTAATTTTCTACCCTAATTTTCAATTTCGGGCGCGTGAGTTTTTTTAATTTATGAATGATTAAAAATATTTTGTTTTAAAAAAAAATCTTGAACTCACTGTTAACTTGATTCTCTTCACCCTAAATCTTATTTAATAAGGGTGGGAAGAGTAGCCCAAAAAACTCACCCTATTGTCATTTTAGAAAAGAAAGTAAAAGTAAGTGGAAACAAAAGTATTAAATATGAAATTAAAAAAATAAAGTAAAATTAAAAATAATGATAATGATAATTAAAAATTTTAAATGAAGCAATATCTCATTGGAACGAAATTAGAAGTCCATTTGTTAATTTGTACTTTTATAATTTAAAAAAAAAAAGATAAAGGTATATAAAAATATTTTATTTTAAAACTTTATAAAAAAATTGTAAAATAAAAAATTAACACTTGTAACTCGTCTATGTCCTATCCATGAACCATCAAAATTAGTAAAAGATTCTCGACAAATGGATGAATTTTTTTTCTTTTGGTTTTTGTTTTTAAAACTAAAAACATTAGTTAGAACCATCCAGAATATTAATGAAAATTAAAAACACAAGCATATTATTGAAATTTCTTGTTCTCTTTTATTGTTTGCATGTATTCCTATTGAATTATGGGGAAGGGCAACAGTTTTTACTATAGTTCACTTAATTAATAAAATTCCCTAATCCCACACCTCTAGTTTGTCACATTTGAAAAGTTGTATGGCTATGCTCCTAATTACTCTTCCTTGAGAGTTTTTTGTTGTACTTGTTTTGTTCTTCGTCCTTGTGCAAAGCATAGCAAATTATCTTCTCGTTCTATCATTTGTTTTTTCTAGGATATGATGAAAATCAAAAGGGATATCGTTGCTTTGATTTGATTAGCCATAAATTATATGTTTCTCATCATGTTTTCTTCTTTGAGCATATACTTTTATTTTTATTCCTGTTGAGTCTCATAATGTCTTTAAGTCTAAACTTGTTCACATTGATCTTTTCTTGGTTGTTCATATAGATACTGATACTTTAGTTATGGATCATCATGCTCATTTCTCTCCTCAAACTGCTACTCTAGCACCTTTTGAGACTATGGATCCTCTTCCCCCACATTCTTTTCAACGTCTTCATAAGTCTACTTGATTACCATATTTTATTCATTCCTCCTATTCAAATTCTTTTACATCATTTTTAGCTTTTATTCACAACCGTTTTGAGCATCTATCATATAAAAAAGCTATTCTTGATCTTTTTTTGATAGCAAACTATGAATGAGGAACTTTTTGCTTTTCATAAGATTAATGCTTAGGGTTTGGTACCTTTACCACTTGGCAAGAATGCAATAGGTTTTCATTAGGTCTATAAAATCAAAACTAATTATGACGGTTCAATTAAGCAGCACAAAGCCTGATTGGTTGCTAAGGGATTTTCTCAATAGTATGGTATGGATCATAAGGAAATTTCTGCTTTTATTACAAAGATGACTGCATTTTGTACTCTTATTATAATTACTTATGTACTCTTATCTCAGTTAGATGTTGAAAATGTCTTTTTGAATGGTGTTCTTCAAGAAGAAGTCTATATGGTCCTTCCTCTTGGTGTTTCTCATAATCTTAGAGAAGTTTGCAAGCTTAAGAAAGTTTTATACAGTCTCAAACAAACACCTTGTGCTTGGTTTGCAAAGTTCTTTGATGTGCTTATTTTTCTTGGCTTTCACCTAGTCATCATGATCCTACACTCTTTTTAAAGTACTACACCTCTATTGGTTGTATTCTTCTTTCTCTATATGTTGATGACATAATTATTATAGGTGATGATGTTGATAAGATTTATAGTGTTGAAATCATATTTGACTTCCCATTTTAAAATGAAGGATTTGGGCTCTATACAATACTTTTTGGGTATTGAGGTAGTTTCTTCTCCAAAAGGTTATCTTCTTTCACAATCAAAGTACATAATTGATATTCTCAATCATGTTCACCTTATTGACACTACTCTTAAAGTTAATGTTCAGTATTCTTCTTCTGATGGCAACCCCTTGCTAGAACCTACTTTATATCGTACTATTGTTGGCAACTTGGTATATCTCATCATTACACGTTCGAACATTACTTATGTTATTCATAATGTTAGTCAATTTGTTGTTTCTCCTACTACAGTTCATTGAGTTGTTGTCTTTGTGTTCTGTGGTATCTCTGAGGCACTATATTTCTTAGTCTTTTATTCCCATCTACTTCTTTTTTAAGAGTTGCATGCATATTCTGATGCTGATTGAACCAGTGATCTCAAAGATCACAAGTCTACCACTAGATTTTATACATTTTTTTTTTAAGGATTCTCTTATTTCTTGGAAGAACAAAAACAAACTATCATTTCTCAATCTTCCACAGAAGCTGAGTATCATATTATGGCATTTACCACCAGTAAGATAGTTTGGTGATGTTGGTTACTTGTTGATATGGGTGTTTCTCTTTCTTGTCTTATTCCTATGTATTGTAACTACAAAAGTGCTATTCAAATTGCTCAAACTTGAAATGTGCACAATTTCAGCATGTAAAAATTTTAATTTTTAATAAAATTAAGAGAAATTAGTATAAATGATTAAATACAACTTTTTATGAAAAATATATTTTATTTTATATTAATTAAAACTTAAAAATTTTAATAAAGTAAAATGTTAGAACAACAATCAAGTTTTTATCTTATATAATTAGAAATATTAAATAATTTAACCAAAAGAAAAGTTAAAACTATGATCAATTTAGATCCATGAGCAAAAAACTAAAACTATTGTCATTGACTCTGATTTGCATATAAAAATTTAAAATTTTTTAAAATATAAATAATATAACAATGTAATAAAATTTATAAAATAAATAAATATTTTATTTAGACAAATATGGAAAATCTTATGTTGTTAACTTTTAAATTTGTTCATTATGTATTTATTTTTATATTAAATTTGTTCTCATTAATTATTCATTATGCATTATTATTTTGTCTTTAAAATATTCATAAATAATTAAAATCAATAAATATTGAAAGATGAAATAGTGAAAAAAATTTAAAATTAAAAAGATTTTATAAAATCAACACATTAAAAAACAAAAAACAAAAAGGTGGAGGTATTACTAAAGGAATAAAAAAATAAAAAAAAAATAAAAATCATATGACATGGTTGATTATCACATATCAATAGTTGATTATCAAAGAGTTATGTGTAAATGAGAAAAGGAAAACATTTGAGGAGGAGAGGAGCTTTAGATAGTAATTTTGAGTGCACGTTGCTAGGTTGCTAGGATTATTTCTTTCAAAATATATGTACATTAAAAGTCAAAATTTAAGCTTCAAAGGAAAATAAAAATAAAAATAGTGGCGCATGATTATATAATCCCCACGTAATTTCATTGCTAGTTTGCTTCTTTTTTTTTTTTTTTTTTTTTTTTTTTTTTTTTTTTTTTTTTTTTATCTTTCCTTTTCTTTTCACGTTTATATTTTGTTACATTAGTGGAAGCTTTGATGATCTTTAATTAACAACATAAAGATAAAAAAATCATGAATGAGAGATAATCATTTCAATATACAATAAAATAACATTACAAATGACAAAATAAAAACATTATAGAGGATAAAATCAGATACAATTATTGGGTTTTCGAAACATCTTATGTTTTTCCACTCTTTGTATCCCTACTCTACCATAAGTCATCTCGTTCCATCGAATACCTCTCGTATAATCTTTATAAGCTCATATTTTATCTCATAACTTTTTTCTTTCATAACCTAGAATATTTTCAACAATTTTTTTTATTTTATAAGGAAGTCTAACATTATAATAATATATCAACATAAAAATATTCTATATAATATTTTTCATAAAAAAAAAATAATTTATACTAATTAGGAATTTGGGATATTTCCTAACATATACGGTGATTTTCTTTTTGAGAAAATGATGGTTTTGTGAGAATTTGTGTTAGAAGTTTATCCAAAAAATAATCCTTAAAAAAAAAAAAAGAATATTTCACATCTAAATTGTTTTTCAAAATATTTATTAAAACAATCTTTCAACTTTATTTCATTATTTTTTTTATAATAAAACCATAATCGGTAAACATCGTTTCAATGTTGGAGCTACAATCGAAATCATCAATTATGATTTTGTTATAAAAAAAAATAATAATAATACGTAGATGTTGATACAAAAGAACGCAAGATTAGGTGTTTTTTTTTTTTTCCAAAAAAGCTTAGTTTGCCATCAAACTCTGTGTGAGGACCGAAACCTTTTTGTCCGTATCGAGGAAGTTAAAAGCGAAAGTATTCATGAGACGGATGAGTAGGATGTCGGATACAAACGGATGAAAAAGAGTGAAAGAAAAGGTGGGATTGAAACCGATGTTTGATGATTTCATATGGTCTACTTTTGGACTTTCCAACTTTTTGAAACTTTTATGATTGAAAATTGAAATCGGAACATCAAAGTGTCGTTGTTTCCTATTTTTATAGCAAAGATGGGCGCCCCTCTGTCCTCTTGCATGTTCGTTCCAATAAAACCGCTCTATTCGTCGGTGTCAGATTGGTATATAGTTTCTAAGAGAAAAATCCAAAATCCTAAGAACAAGTCTATGTGATTGAAGTATGTCCTTTGGTGTCAGTTTATCTCGTCGATCTGACCTGAGACCAAAGACTTTATTTCAAAAGTTCTGTAGCTGTATGTTCACGTCAGTTTATCTCCTCGATCTGACTTGAGAACACAATTCCTATTAAAAATTCCCTCTTGTGGTGGTCCACAAAAGACATTATTTTAAAAGTTCTGTAGCTGTATGTTGACGTCAGTTTATCTCCTCTATCTGACCCAAGTCCATGCTCTTAAAGGGTTATGCTAGGGTACCGAAAAGTGCTTTTCGGTACCATACCCACTTTTTTGGGCTAATAAGATTAAGAAACATGGCATGTAAAAATAATAAAAAATTATACACAACCAATTCTTCAGGTCACCCAACCGGTTGCCATGGGAATTAATCCCATGCAACACACATTTTTACATCCATTACAATAACCAATTATAAATTCCTGTTTAATGTAATTATTTTGTTTGGGGAATTTTTTTTTATGAAACAGAAAAATAAAGAGAAATTTGAAAAAATAAATAGCAGTTTTTTTTTTTTTTTTTTTTTTGTAATATAAAGTGATTAAACCCAAGATAAAAATTAAATTTTAAATGAACAAAAAAAATTTCAAACTAATTTGGTGATATAATTTATAAATTAAGGAAAAGTAAATATAATTTATTTTAACATCAAATAATTTGTTGACAAAATTTGAGGAATATTTGAAGTGTGAAAAGCAATATAATTTGTTTACGAAGTGAAAAAAAAAAAAGAAAAAATATAACTAAATTAGATAAAATATAAATATTAAATTTATATTAAATTAGTTGTGTACTAATTATTAATTGATAATATATGACTAAATTATTTCTTAGCGTTTAAATTGAATTACAAAAAAAAATTAGTTGAAATATTGAAAATACGAAAAATGTATAATTACTAACCATATGGAAATCCAAACCCCTCACAATATTTTTTCATAAATTTCCATTTTGAATTTTGAAGAATCCATTTCACACCCTCATACAAGCGGAGAATGGTGCGGGTTTCTCACAGTCTTCGTACCCTGTCTAATTTTTTAATATTTTTGGATTTTGATTTTTCTGGGACTCAATCAAACACCGCCTAAGTGGAATCAACCTATTTAAACAATATCCAAACTATATGAAGTCCAAATTTTTTTTTAAACCTCAAAGAAGTAGAGATTTGGGAGGGTACGAAGAATGTGATGATTCCTCACATTCTTCGTACCTTGTCTAATTTTTTAGTATTTTTGCATTTGGATTTTTCCGGTACTCATTCGAACACCTCCTAAGTGCAATCAACCAATTTAAACAATATCCAAGCCATATGAAGTCCATAAAAATTTTTAAAACTTCAAAGAAGTGGAGATTTGGGAGGGTACGAAGAATGTGATGATTCCTCACATTCTTCATACCTTTTCTAATTTTGTAGTATTTTTGGCTTTTAATTTTTCCGGGACTTATTCGAACACCGCCTAAGTGGAATCAACCTATTTAAATAATATCCAAGCCATATGAAGTCCAAAGAAAATTTTAAAACTTCAAAGAAGTGGAGATTTGGGACAGTACGAAGAATGTGAGAATTCCTCACATTCTTCGTACCTTGTCTAATTTTTTAGTATTTTTGGCTTTTAATTTTTTCGAGACACATTCGAACACCACCTAAGTGGAATCAACCTATTTAGACAATATCCAAGGCATATGAAGTCCAAAAAAATTTTTACAACTTCAAAGAAGTGGAGATTTGGGAGGGTACGAAGAATGTGAGGATTCCTCACATTCTTCGTACCTTTTCTAATTTTTTAGTATTTTTGGCTTTTAATTTTTCCGGGACTCATTCGAACACCGCCTAAGTGGAATCAACCTATTTAAACAATATCCAAGCCATATGAAGTCCAAAAGTTTTTTTAAAACTTCTAAGCAGTGGAGATTTGGGAGGGTACGAAGAATGTGAGGATTCCTCACATTCTTCGTACCTTTTCTAATTTTTTTAGTATTTTTGGCTTTTAATTTTTTTGGGACTCATTCGAACACCGCCTAAGTGGAATCAACCTATTTACACAATAATCCAA
The DNA here is from genome assembly GCF_004353265.1 of Vitis riparia. Classification (NCBI taxonomy): domain Eukaryota; kingdom Viridiplantae; phylum Streptophyta; class Magnoliopsida; order Vitales; family Vitaceae; genus Vitis; species Vitis riparia. The sequence continues at coordinate 2,007,130 of NC_048446.1, forward strand.
GGCATATGAAGTCCAAAAAATTTTTTAAAACTTCAAAGAAGTGGAGATTTGCGAGGGTACGAAGAATGTGAGGATTCCTCACATTCTTCGTACCTTGTCTAATTTTTTAGTATTTTTGGCTTTTAATTTTTCCGGGACTCATTTGAACACTGCCTAAGTGGAATCAACCTATTTACACAATATCCAAGCCATATGAAGTCCAAAAGTTTTTTTTAAACTTCTAAGAAGTGGAGGTTTGGGAGGGTACGAAGAATGTGAGGATTCCTCACATTCTTCGTACCTTTTTTAATTTTTTAGTATTTTTGGCTTTTAATTTTTTCGGGACTCATTCGAACACCGCCTAAGTGGAATCAACCTATTTAGACTATAATCCAAGGCATATGAAGTCCAAAAAAATTTTTAAAACTTCAAAGAAGTGGAGATTTGCGAGGGTACGAAGAATGTGAGGATTCCTCACATTCTTCGTACCTTGTCTAATTTTTTAGTATTTTTGGCTTTTAATTTTTTCGGAACTTATTCGAACACCGCCTAAGTGGAATCAACCTATTTAAACAATATCCAAGCCATATGAAGTCCAAAACAATTTTTAAAACTTCAAAGAAGTGGAGATTTGGGAGGGTAAGAAGAATGTGAGGATTCCTCACATTCTTTGTACCTTGTCTAATTTTTTTGTATTTTTGGCTTTTAATTTTTCCGGGACTCATTCAAACACCGCTTAAGTGGAATCAACCTATTTAAACAATATCCAAGCCATATGAAATCCAAAAAAATTTTACAACTTCAAAGAAGTGGAGATTTGGGAGGGTACGAAGAATGTGAGGATTCCTCACATTCTTCGTACCTTGTCTAATTTTTTAGTATTTTTGGCTTTTAATTTTTCCGGGACTCATTCGAACACCGCCTAAGTGGAATCTACGTATTTAAACAATATCCAAGCCATATGAAGTCCAAAAGTTTTTTAAAAACTTCTAAGAAGTGGAGATTTGGGAAGGTACGAAGAATGTGAGGATTCCTCACATTCTTCGTATATTTTCTAATTTTTTAGTATTTTTGGCTTTTAATTTTTCCGGGACTCATTCGAACCCCACCTAAGTGGAATCAACCTATTTACACAATATCCAAGCCATATGAAGTCCAAAAGTTTTTTAAAAACTTCTAAGTGGAGATTTGGGAGGGTACGAAGAATGTGAGGATTCCTCACGTTCTTCGTACTTTTTCTAATTTTTTAGTATTTTTGGCTTTTAATTTTTTTGGGACTCATTCGAACACCACCTAAGTGGAATCAACCTATTTAGACAATAATCCAAGGCATATGAAGTCCAAAAAATTTTTTAAAACTTCAAAGAAGTGGAGATTTGCGAGGGTACGAAGAATGTGAGGATTCCTCACATTGTTCGTACCTTGTCTAATTTTTTAGTATTTTTGGCTTTTAATTTTTTCGGGACTCATTCGAACACCGCCTAAGTGGAATCAACCTATTTACACAATATTCAAGCCATATGAAGTCCAAAAAAATTTTTAGAACTTCAAAGAAGTGGAGATTTGCGAGGGTACGAAGAATGTGAGGATTCCTCACATTCTTCGTACCTTGTCTGATTTTTTAGTATTTTTGGATTTTAATTTTTTCGGGACTCATTCGAACACCACCTAAGTGGAATCAACCTATTTAGACAATATCCAAGGCATATGAAGTCCAAAAAAATTTTGAATTCTTCAAAGAAGTGGAGATTTGGGAGGGTACGAAGAATGTGAGGATTCCTCACATTCTTCGTACCTTTTCTAATTTTTTAGTATTTTTGGCTTTTAATTTTTCCGAAACTTATTCGAACACCGCCTAAGTGGAATCAACATATTTAAACAATATCCAAGCCATATGAAGTCCAAATTTTTTTTTAAAACTTCAAAGAAGTGGAGATTTGGGAGGGTACGAAGAATGTGAGGATTCCTCACATTCTTCGTACCTTGTCTAATTTTTTAGTATTTTTGGCTTTTAATTTTTTCGGGACTCATTCGAACACCGCTTAGGTGGAATCAACCTATTTAAACAATATCCAAGCAATATGAAGTCCAAATGTTTTGTTAAAACTTCTAAGTGGAGATTTGGGAGGGTACGAAGAGTGTGGGGATTCCTCACATTCTTCGTACCTTGTCTAATTTTTTAGTTTTTTTGGCTTTTAATTTTTTCGGGACTCATTCGAACACCGCCTAAGTTGAATCAACCTATTTAGACAATATCCAAGGCATATGAAGTCCAAAATTTTTTTTAAAACTCCAAAGAAGTGGAGAATTGGGAGGGTGCGAAGAATGTGAGAATTCCTCACATTCTTCATACCCTTATGAAATTTTTAGTATTTTTGGATTTGGATTTTTTCGTATATCATTTGACCACCTCCCAAGTGTAACAAACCTATTTAAACAACATCCAAGTCATATGATGTCCCAAAAAATTTTAAAAAGTTCAGAACAATCTATGCATGAATCCAACATTTTACCACCATACTTCATTAACTAATAAGAGGTCGACCGTTACAGTGCTACCGATTTCCTATAGTCTCAGCCGGTAGCCACTGCCAATTCTTATGTTGAAGCACCAAAAGGGGCAATGTGTACTGTTTTTGAACTTCCGTGTTAGGAGGACACAAATTCAACCTTAAGGCCTTCAATTCGACCTTTATTATTAACGCACCTTCTCATAAAATATATAACCGCTTGCACGCAACTAAAGGTTGGTTTATATGGATGTTTGTTTACCACAATGATGTCCCTTCAAAGAAAGAGCAATTACATGTAGCAAAATACCAAATGGCCTATCAATACACGAATCTATGGAGGAATCCAAACAAATTACAACTTATACAAGGAAATATGAACCGGTCGACCGGTTATCTTCTACCGGTTGCCTACTTCTCTCAACCGGTAGCCACTGCCCCTTTGACAATGCAGCAACCAAAAGGGGCAGTGGCTATTGGTTGAGATAAGTATGCAACCGGTATAAGATAACCGGTCGACCGGTTCATATACTTCATTTTGTTTTCATTTAGGTATGTGATATGGCGATGAGATCAAGACAAATGACTTCTCTTTGTTACTATTCCCAACATAGATCAAAACATAGACTTACCCACAGACAAGGTCACATCAAACACCAAATGGATCTTGTGATCCTTAAAAAACCCAACCTTATCATGTATAGATCTCAAAAGAGTTGCATAATCACGAACCAAGGCCTTAACAACCAAGGTCTCCACGTTAACTTTTGCTTATGCCTCGCACCCTAATATGACTCTTCATACTAAACTAGCTTCGGCAAGCTCAACATCTATAGAAAACTACTTCACTATAGATAATTCATAAAAAACAAACAACTTAACCTTTGAAGTTTGGTCCTTCAAATAGAGGACCAAGACAAGAAACAAACACTCAAATAATCATCATTTCTAGTTACCCTTCTCCTTAAAAATAACATCCACTCTTCAAACTCTTTATCTAATAATAAGCGAAGGTTAAAGGGCAATGAAGTGGACACAAACAGACTATCCCAAAGTACTACCCTCCAACCATCCAACCTTGAGCCCTTCCCAAATAAAAAGGTAGTATTGTTCACCCACTATGACTAAACTACCTAATCCCTAAGGAACTAGTCACAAGTCTACTTTCCCTTTTGAAGGCCTATAAAAAGGGTAAAATCCTTAGACGATTATGAAGACTAATTAAACCTAATGTCACACAACTTGCCCACAAATATTTTGGAAAACATTGTAACTTTGATTGAAACCAACTTACATAAAGAGTGATGCTTGAGAAAATAAAATGCCCAAGATATTGTTCAATTAGGAATTTGGGAAAATAATAAAATGAAGTACCTCTTCTAATTCAATGTTCATGTGTTGCTAAGGTTACCATATTCATTTAGAATCATAAATGATAAAGTTAGAGATGACAACTCACAAATGCAGAACCTCTCAAATACATATATGAACACTCCTTTAGAAGCATCAAAGAGAGATAGTTAAAATAGGGCAAATCATAACTAGAGTACCTCTGAAATACACACACATTGAGGAAAGGAGGCAAAAAGTGCATATTCTACATAGAGCAGCCAATATAGGGTTACTGACATCAAGATAACATTATGTATATTCTGCCATGGAGAATCAGGGTACAAAGGGATTACAAACTGTTCGTAGAAGTATACTCCTTGGAGATATATTAGAAAGAAGGGAAATGAAATGCATTTGATGCAATTTTTAGTTAAATAACACATTTCAACATGGACATAAAGAACATGAATAAAAGAATAAATGACCATTCGCATAGATCATAATAATTGCACCATCGTAAAAAGAAATTGCTTATCTTTACAGTAATGACAAGAGAAAACCAGATAAATTGAACAGCCTGATGTTATACTCTACAAGCTTTTGATATAAACAAGTAAACTACTCTCTCATTTTAAAATTCAACCCACTGAAAGGGATACTATGCAAAGCTCTACTTACATCAGCTAACTGCTCCTATAGGTGTTTAACCATATTCCATTCCTTCTACGAATACTCTTATTCCCCTTTTTGTCAGCATAGTCAATAAGAAAACTCATGGCCTCTGAGTGAAATATACTTCTTGACCCATAATTTCAACCGCTTCATATGGTGGTCGACCGGTACGCGAATATCTTTCACATTTCATTTATGTTATTGAATTGGTCATTCATACACTCAAATTGTATTACCCAATAATGACATAGATTGGCCAATTATTCGTAAGGAATGAAGCTGCGAGTTTTGAATATAAGAAGAAACAAAATTAAAGAAAAAAAATACATTTTTCTTACCACCAATGCGTTGGCTTTTCATATGTCCTAGCATAACCTTATTCATCAGTCATGAGATGATATCAACCCACCTTATAATGTATAACACACTATTACTTTCACCCATGCGCATTACTTAGCCTAGCGGATATAGGGCAATTGGAAAAAATAATGACACATAGGGGTGACGACGAGACCAAAGATTAAGCGGGTTTTTCGAACTTTATAGGGCAATATATTTTATATATTTTATCATTACAAATAAAAAATCACAAAAAAAAATTATTACAAAACACCTTTCAAATATATTAGTGTGACTACAAACATGTATGATGAAGCATCGATGGGTCTGAACCATTGTGTTTCAAGCAATTTAATACTCATCTTGTACGATCTCATCTTCTCATAATAATTAGCACAACTATAATATGCAATATGAATGTTTTCATTAAAATATTTTTGTGTACATATTCTCTTGCATCGATTTAACATACCCTATTGGAATGAATCAATCACCTTCTAGGTAAACACCATGTAGTTGCTTTGAAATTATTTATAACGGTCTATTTTATATAGATATTATCTATATTATATCCAAAATAGATAACATTTAAATTGTATCATGGTGGTCAAGCAATTTGACCAAAAGTGAGGCAAAAAATATTGAATGGTGATGTCGGTGACTTTAAGATGTGATGAGCATTGGAAGTAACTAATGAATTATATAACCTTATGCTACCACCATATGCATCAGTTTTTGTACCTTTGTTGGTTTTCGTTAGTTTCTTTCAATCCCACAAAGTCGTTCCAAAATTGACTTGTTTAAAAAATGTTGAACTTATGTTGAATCCTCATTTAAGGGGTTATTGAAATTTGATCTTTTTTCTTCAATAGGCCATCAAGTATTTTTTGGATAATCGGAATTAGGAAGTGCAATTTAGGCAAGTTGTCATGACTTAAGCCAACCTTAATTTGGATAAGGTTCGACAATTATTTATAATCTTTGGGAACAATTTTTTTTTTTCCAAACTTAATTAAGGTGAAATACAAATAAAAATTCGAACAACCCAAGCCTAATCCAACTCCAATTTAATATTTTTATAATATTTATAGTTTAAATTATTTTATTTAATAAATTTATTTAATTTAATTTTGTAGATGTTACAATAATAATATCAAATTATAATTTTTTTCCCTTTTTTACAAAGATAATACCGTTGACCAGGCGGTCGACCGGTCGATCGGTTCGTCGGGGCTGAGAATTTAAAACGGCCCCCGCGCGCTTCATTTCTCCCATTTTCGTCTCCAAAGCTTGCCACCCCTTCATATCCTTGCTTCCCGAAGAGTTTTTGGCTAGATTTCGGACGGTTTGCAGGCTGAGGACTTGATTTTGGGACGGATTTGGGCTAGGGTTTTGGTTTGAAACCCAGGGTTTCACCTCTTGAGGGCGTTTCCTCTGTGCACCGCGCGTGTGAGGGCTGTTCAACTTCATCTCTAGGCGTCTAGCATTTCGGGTTTGTGGTTGCATCTTCCTCTCTGCTTTCACTCCCTGTTTGGACTCCTTCTTCACCTCTTTCACTTCATTGATGGCACCACGGAGAGAGACGATCACTTCTAGGGCTTAGAGCAAGCGCCCTGTTGAGCCATCTCAGCCCGAGCAGACGGAGGCTCGCCGAAAGGCGAGGTTTGACATGGCACTCTTCAGTTTGAATGAGGACTATCAGCGCTACAAGCAAAAATTTGCTCAGAGGAAAGTCGTCCTAAGGAAAAGTGTCAATTTCTCCCAACTTCAGCACTTTGGCTTTGAAGGGTTGTTCGGACGGATGGGATGGCTGCCCGTAGTGACGATCTCTAAGCCCGTCTTCCCGACTCTGGTGCAGGCTTTCTATTCTCGGGCGACCTACGAGGTTAGAGGACCCGTATTATCCACTATGAGAGGCGTTGAGATCCGTTTGAGTCCCGAGAGCATCTGCCGCATTCTCGACATCCCTTCGGTTGGACTCCGTGTTTATGAGGCCAAGGCGTGGCCCACTGTGCCAGGATTTGAGCCTAGAGAGGTTGTTCAGAGGTTGTGCGGACTTGCCAATCCTCAGGGGATGGGCAAACCATCGGCTCATAGCTTGACAATGACTAGCCGAGTCCTTCACCATATGATTTGTTCGATTCTCTTGCCACGTGGAGGATATCGAGACGAGGTCTCCTACCTTGAGGCTTTCATTGTTGACTCGATCCTCACCGGGAGACGGATTCATGTTGGCTACCTTATGATGATGCACATGATCTCCTGTGTTGAGAGCTCGACACGTGTACTCCCCTACGGCCACTTCCTTACTCGTGCTTTCAAGGATGCCGGGGTCGACTTGAGTAGAGAGACAGATTTTGAGGCCCCCACCACTTATGACACATATGATGAGCAGCCTCTAGGGCGCATGAAGTTCGAGAAGGCACCCGATGGCTCCTGGGTTAGGAAAGCCGAGCGACAGGCCTGGGGACATGATTAGATGCACCCCGGAACAGAGGAGGAGGCCGAGATCAGAGAGATGGAGGATGGGTTGGACCCTCAGAGGGACTTTGAGCAGAGAGGGCCCGAGGTTGACATTCCACCTCCACATCAGTCAGAGGGCATTCATGTTGAGGCTACCTTCTCCGAGCCTATGATGACTGAGTCGTCCTTCACAGCAGGCCCTTCATCTCAGCCATCATTCATTGAGTTACCATCTCAGGCACCTCATGTTCCTGATCATGCGCCTTGGATGGATCTCTCCGTGCAGATCAGCTCTCTTGGGACTCGTATGGAGGAGCTTGCCCTAGTCCATGACTCCCGCTTCTACTCTATAGAGGAGCATCTCGATCAGTATCAAGCCGGCTTCACATCTCAGTTTGAGAATCTCGTACAGAGGATTGAGCGTCTTGAGAGCCGCCAGGAGAGTCAGCACGAGGAGATGATGGCTTACCTCCGTTCTATGTTTCCCCCACCACCTCCTCAGCCTTGAGTTTGTTTGGGATCCCCTTTCGTTTCTTTTTTATGTTGCCAAAGGGGGAGATATGTTAGGATAGGGACCTTAGGAGACTTTTTCATTTTCATGCATATCATACTTATGCTTTCATGTATTCTTGCTCTTGCTTGTATATGATATGACACTCTTATTGATTTACATTGTCTTCTCGCCTTAAATTTCCTAAATTTTGTGTTGATTATCCCATGGTTGGTTTGAAGGGGAGATTTCTCTGTCTCCTAGATGACCAAGGTTTGTCATCATAAAAAAGGGGGAGATTGTTAGCCCAAGGGTTCTCCTAATCGGGTTTTGATGATAACAAACCATGGTTAAGTAACTAATTGGTTTAATGTTTAAGAATCTCATGTATTAACTCCAAAATTCATCAAAGGACTAAATGGATACAAGATCGAGACGCTTGGAAGACTTGAGATCATAGGAAATGAATGTAAGATGATAGCATGAGTGCACTTAGGATGTTCATACCTTTTCATGCATCTTAGAAAACTCGGTTTATTCTTTAAAACCCGAGTTTTATCAAATATACCTTAGGCAAATTGATTCAAAATTGGCATATTAACTCACATAAAGATCTTGCCTAAGTATTGGAAAAGAAAGAAATAAAAAATGATAGGTTTTCGGGGCCAAAAGGCTCAACTGGTCGAGGCTAAGGCCAACCGGTCAACCGGTTGAGGAACCGGTCGACTGGATGATGTTGTCCGGTCGAGGACCGGTCGAGGAAGGTTAAAAACCTTCTCTCTCTCCCAGTAGCCTTTTCTTCCCGATCGATGTGATTCCTTAATCGGTCGAGGTCCAGTCGAGTACTGATCGAGGTCCGGTCGAGGCAACAGTAACCTGTCATGCATTAAATGCTCTTACAGCTAGTGAACCGGTCGACCCCTAGCTCGACCAGACGAGGTTGCATTTTCCTGGTTTTGACTCCCGAGCTTAGAAACCTATAAATTGAGAGCTCCTCTTCATTTATGACTAAGAGAACAATTGCATTCAAAGCCTACCTACCTGTTCTTGATCAAAAAGCTCTCATTTCTTTCTTAGTACATCAAACCATCACTTGCATATTCTTAGTGCACTCTTGTAATTCATCCTAGCTTTCTCTTGTACTTGAGCCATCCTTAAGGTAGGTTGAGAGTTTCATCTTTGTGTAAATTGAGTGTGAAAGCCTTCAAGTGGTTCAAATCTTGAAGAGATTGTGTAAAAGCCCATTGGAGCCGGAATCCAAGTGTAAGAAGATTGAAACGACATTATTTCTTGTCTGACTTGTTGGGTTCCAAGGGAAGGCAATTTTGTCCTTGCCATGTAGTAAGTGTTGACCTCACTGATTCACAATCATTTGTTTGCCATGGCCAAATTGAAAAATACCAAAGAAATTTTACACATCAATCAAATTGCGATGGTTCTCTGACACATAAATAAAAGGGGGGCAATAAGAGATACATAAAGCATGCACAGTGTTTTCTAATTTTTTTTAAGAAAAATATAAATAAAGAATGAAGTTGATGACCATAGTTGCTACAAATGCCTGTTAGGAAATTTGGTATTCTAAGGAGTGTTCGGTTTCACTGTGACCAATCAGGAAAGAGTTCAGTTCTAGTAAATATTTTGAAACTTTTCACCTGTAGTGGTATTTGTGATGGTGTAGTCAAGGCGGTGGCGTTGATAGATCGAAGTAACAGTGATCATGGAATTAAGGCCTGAATTTACATTAAACGTTGTTCAATCTTAAAGATCGATTTGAGTTCATAGAACCTACAGGCATCAGGATGAGACTCAATTCCTGGTTGTGATTTGACAAATATCAATATGCTCAATTTCTTGATCAGGGATATACTTCCATTGTGAGTCTAGGTGTAGAGCAGCTTCTTGTTATTTCTTTGATGATTCCCTCAATGCCTTGGGCACAACTTCCATTGAAAAAGATAGAGAAAACAAGGAAAAAATAAAAATATCCCTCCGTCTCACTATCATACAATATGTAAACTCTTCACCTGTTGGAGTAGATTAGCATTCTCCACTGAAATGACCAAAACTATCCATCCTACCATGTAAGATAGTTTCTAGGTATGGTTGGTTTGCTTGGGGACTTTAATGAATCACCTTAGTTTATGTTACTAATATCTTCTCACTGTAGAAAAAGGAGAAAAATCCATCTCCTTTCTTCGCTCTTTCTATACATAAATTATGTAAGTTATCCACCCACACAAGGGACCAAGACTATTCCTATGTTTAAGTCAGCTTCAGAGAGGGGAAAGAGAAAAGGGATGATGGAGGACATGATCTTACCATTTTGCTGGTATGCACTCTTGAAAAGTATATTACACTGTTTATTGTGCTGGTACTTCTAGATTATTTCCACATATTGGAGATTGAGGAATCTTGAAAGTATAGACATCACAAAAATTTTGCTTTCCTGGTAAAATTTTGGAGAGAATTGAGGTGGATCCTGTGCTTAGTGCGGGCATTAATTCTTTCTTTTTTTTTTATTAGGGCAAATGTCCTATGAGCCCTTCCTTGCAATTGCACATGTTCTTGCATAGTGCTTTCTCTGTCTGATCTGTTTATGCATAGTGCTTTCTTGCATAGTGGGTTCTATAAAATCTCTGAGGGATCCAGTGTCTGGGCAATTCATTATCCAGAAGGCAATCGAAGGTGGCACCAATGAGATGTCTGGAGAAGGATAACATGAGGTAAGATAACTGAAATAGAACTCGATTAGTCGATCATTCAGAAAGCGTAGACCACTAAGGATGTCCAAATCTGATCGCCTAAGTACAACATCATTGTAGCTGAGAATCATATCATCCGCCCAAGATTTTCCCATGTTGCAAATGTCAACAGCTATTCCTGGATCTTATCAAAAGAAGAAAACAGATATTCCTGCAAAATCAAATTTCAAACCAAATTACATCACTTTCACCTTGGACAGAGTTCTGGATTCTGAAAAGTAATATAAAGAACTTGGATTATTCATTTGAGTGTAGAACTTCATATGGCATCCAAGCTGTCAAATATATCATTAAAACATCTCAGTTTTATTCAAATTTTCAGGGGGGAAAAAGGATGACCTTAATGTTTACACAATGCATCATTTCAATAATTAAAGGTAGTTAAACTAGCAAGGATTTATCAATAATGTTAGAAAACACAAGGATATTTGTTTCTTGCATCTTGAACATATTTCATGGTGCCTCTCATCATTACTCAGTGACTTCAAATTAGTGCCAATGCTTGGTACAATTTAATCTTGTAACATATTATGGTCAAATTTGTTCAACTCCTGATCAAATTTGCACCACCAGGAAAAGAGAATGCATGTGTTGGTCTACATAATCCTTGTAATATCTTATAAGTTTTCAAAGCATAATTCTTCAAAGCTTGAGTTTATCAATTTTGCTCCTAGTTTCTAGGTTAGTTGGTACACACAAGTTGCAGTACCTTCTTGCAACTTCTTGAAGCTTGGAAGGCTTTGCAATTCAATTTACTTATGTGCACAGTAAATTGACTTATGAACACAGTTTAGAAGAGACTGGCCTTTTTCCTCCAACTTAAATGCAATCTAAATTAGTGAAGGGACAATGAAAAACTGAAAGGATTCCCGTACATGGGGGGAGCATGGCCTGTTTTTATCTATTAAAGGCGTTAATTCAAACAGAAATCCAGAGGGAAAAGCATGTAACTTAAAAATCATTATGTGATTTCATCGGAAACAAGTGGTGTCCAACAAAAGCTCAACTAATAATTACTACAATGTCAATGCCCAAATGGCCCAACCTATGTGGGGAAAGGAAGTGCTTGCATTTAGGAGGTTAAAGGCTTAGAGTGTGTCTCCAATAGTATAACCTAAGAATGGTTTTAATAAGGAAAAAGAGGGTCAAAACTCAGTACAATAATTTATGCAAGTAGGCAAGCATATCTCAACCTATTATATTAATGATGAACCGGTCGACCGGTTATATGCAACCGGTTGACCTGTGCACTCGACCGGTAGACACTAGTCATTTCTTGATGCACCACCCAAAATGGCCAGTGACTACCGGTTGCAAAACAACTTGCTACTGGTTGATGCAGTTTCTCGACCGGTTGAAACTGCCAAAATTTTTTCCAAACGCAAAATGGGCAGTTGCTACTGGAAGCAAACCAAACTGCTACCGGTTGATGCATTGCCTCAACCAGTTGAAACTGCCCAAGTTTTATGAAAAAAAAAATATAGTAGGCTGACCATATTCATAGACATTATAGTAGCTTAGACCAAAGGAGGAGAATACATACGTTTTACGAGGAACCAATACTCAATATAACCTTCCTAAAGCATGATTCTTCTATGCTTTTGATGGTAATAGTCATAACCTTCCTTTTGTCATCCGAAACCAGGGATTACAGAATCAATATTTAAAACACAAAAATATTCATGGCACCCAAATGGGAACCTAAATTATGTGATGTCCACCAACAATTTTAAATCTACATAAGAAGGTTTAAAGAAATGAAAATAACCTATATATCAAGAGCTATAAACAAAATCAGCTAGATATAATATATACATATAGAAGAAAATACATCATCCATATACCATCATCAGCATTGAGCGAATACATTTACGCCATTTATGTGAATGGCTGATCACTACATCCATAAGTAATATGAGAAGTCATAATTACAAAAGGTCATTTATATTAGCCAAATGTCCAAAAACAGAATGAAAGTTTAATAACTATAAAACTAGTACAAAATGTAGAAGGGGTCATATATGGTCTAGTCCATGAAGCGGGAAGTGGGATCGCAAGAATACCATCATCTCATCATGCTGGCCTCGTATAACTTGCATACCCTATTTGACTTCCTCATGTAAACCATCAATGCAATTCTCTAGAGATGTCAAACGTCGGTCATTGGTTAATACAATCTCCTCCAAGCGGGTACCAAGAGAGCTAATCTGGGCATTGAGGTTATCTGATGCCTCAGAGTCGTCCGGTCCAATTAGTGAACGATGATTTGCATCCGCCCTAGCTCTTACACCACCTGTTGACGGTATTCGTGTGACATTTGCTTTTTCAGAAGTTCTTTCCTCTACATCCTGATCTTCATATTCTTCATCCTCGGAGGACCCATTGTCTGAAGACACATCAACCTCTGAGAGGGGAACGAAAGACTTTCTTGCCCATGAACCATCTGTCTTCCGAACAAAATGCATGGGCCGAAGTGAAGCCCGATCATATGTATCAAATGATTTGAGTTTTTTCCCGTCTGTCTCATTGCGCAAATTGACATTGAAGTATTTGACAATCTTTGTGATAAACATGCCATAGGGGAGAACTGAATCTTCGCTGATTGAACATGCTTTCATATGTTGGAAAATTATGTAACCAATATTAATCTTTCTTTCTATGAGAATGCTGTCAACCAAAAAAGCCTCCAAGAAAGATACATCATCTCGGTGCCCTCCTTTAGGGATGAAAATGTACGATATCATGTGTTGTAGGATACGACTCAACACAGTCAACAAATGGGAAGTTGGTCTACTAGATCTTGGGTAACCATATAGCCTCTGTATAGCTTCTGCAAGTTTGAAACCTTCCACCCTTGGCCACTTCTTAGCTTCATACAAACAAACCCCTTCATTTGGAATCTCTAAAATCTGACAAAGTTCATCAACATCAAAAATGATTTGTACACCATTAATCGTGGTAGTAATGGGTCCTTCATCTTCGAATGTCATATTAGAGTAGAAACATTTGACAACCTTGGGATAAAGGAACTCTTTGACGGAGACAATAGGAAGCCAACCCATTCTCGCAAAAAGCACATCGAAATGGAAATAACTGAGCTTTGCAAAATCAATGTTCCTACCCGGGATTACGGTCCGATTCGTAAAGTGAAGATGAAATCGTTGGGCTAGTTGTGGGGTTGTGAACGAAGATCGATCAAAGGTGGCATTTTTTCGAATCTCAAAACTTTCTTCAACGACCAGTCGTTTCCCTTTGTTACTGGGGTGTAGTGCTTCCTCGGTTTGCTTCTGTTTGCTGCCGCTGCTCCGTTGTGGGTTGGATCTCTTGCCTTTGGTCCCAGCCATTTGTGCTTTCTCCCCTGTCTTCCCTTTGCTGCCAGTGGAGGTGGGTTTGGCCGGAGCTCGTTTTGGAGCCATGGCCGCTTGGTTTGGGGTAGAGGTATTTCGTGAAAATGGACGAGAAGGAAGTAGAACACGGAGGGGTTCAGGGATGGAAGATCGGTTGGCACATGGGTATTTTGTGAAGATGAAGAAGAAGGAGGACGAATGGGAATGGTTGAGGGATGGTCGACCTTCCTATTTAGTGTAATCAACTTGTAGTTTATTGTTTGATAGGAAATGAACCTGTAGCTTATCAATTCCTACATTTTAAATAAGTTATCATTTTAGATATATTAAAATTTAATTTGCAACCATATTGATTTTAAAGTTTCCAAATCGAATTAATTTAATATATAATTGATTGTATAGAAAAATTTTTGGATATACCTTAATTAAAGTACAAGAGGTTTTTTTATAACAAATTTATATTAAGGAGAATATAATATGAGAACTTACTTGTAGTAATATAGAATAATTAACTAACCTTTCTCATAACTAGGATATAGTATGATGATTTTATTAAAATATAGTTAGGTTAATACATTAAAATGTAGAATAACAACCATATACTACGATAGCAAATTTTCAATTATTTATGGTTCTAAGACAAACATTTTCAATAACTATGATATAGCATGATAAGTTAAATAAATTAATGGAACTGAATTTATTAAAAATTTGTCATAAGTATGATATCGTAACATAACTCATTTAAGTAACTAAGTGTAATTAAGTAACGTATCTCATAACTAGGATATAGTATGAGGATTTTATTCAAATATAGTCTAGTTAATATAGTCAAATTTAGCATAACAACCATATACTACGATATGGGCATTTAAATTAATTTATCGTTGTATGACAAACATTTCGAATAAGTACGATATAGCATGGTAAGTTAATTAAATTAATGTAACTGAATTTATTAAAATTTGTCATAAGTATGATATCGTAACAGACCTCAATTAAGTAATTAAGTTTAATTAACTAACCTTTCTCATATATAGGATATAGTATGATGCCTTAATTACATATACAGCACGTGAATTGATGATACTCTATACTAAGTATGAAATGGTATGAAAACATAAAGACAATAAATTTATGAAAGAACATTAAGATATGTAAATATTATCAATCAAAGCCAAATCTCCACTTTATATTTTGTTAAGTTAAACATATATCAATTGAAATGGGTGTAATAATCCACATTAGGCTGACTTTTCCTCTTGCCTATAAATGTTGTATTTAATGTCACCTAAAAAATGATGCAAAAAAGGCAACCTTCAACCACCAAATGTACCATTATGGTGGTTGGTTTTGCTACATGTGGCAACATATTAAAATATGCAATAACTTCATGCAACAACCACATATAAATGTTAGTATATATTTGGGAGGCAACATACTCTAAGCAGTCTAGAGAGTGAATGTGGTCTTCTATAAAGTAGAGCATAGCTTACAAAAAACACATCCGGAAGACAATTCTTCAGGTGAAGCCGCAGCTCACTTGCACTTTCCATTTTGAAGGTATGATCATGAACTTCATAAAGATTTGCTATACAAAAGCCATAAAATTTTGTATAAAACTGAATTGCCTCTACTTTCAAAGTGATGGGGAAATTATTTCCAAACCCTAATAACAGGTAATGTAATAATATGTAATGATTTAAAAAAGTGTGGATTGTGATTGTCTAACTTACTTTGTTACTATTTTGCATGAAATGACTTTTTAAATGGTGAATTCATAGGGAAATACACACGTGTGCAGTGTATACCGGTGGAAGAATTTCTCAACCGATTGAATTATTTCTCAACCGGTTTGAATGTTTCCTCAGCCGGTAGACACTGGAAAGTGGGAAATTTTTTAAAATAAACACCAATAGGTCGACCCAATTGAAATCGGTCGAATTGCTTATGCCAACTTCCATAAACAAACTTGAGAATGGATGACGTATCTGATTTTGGTTTATCTTCAATCTAATTTACTAGTGCATACTCATTTGACTTTTTTTAATGCATTTATATATAGATTAAATAATTTTAAAATACGTAAGTTTGTATTTAATTTTAAGCCATATATTGTTTGCTTTAATATTTTTCATAAAACAACTAAATATTCCAAAATAATTTGTCTTTTCTTAGTACTTTTTAGGAACCATACATAACCTAATATATTTTAAAACAACAATTTTTTTTTTTATTTTCTAGATACTTGTTGGGACAAACCTAGCCTAATGTATTTTAAAAGTACGACAAAGAAGGGAAAACAGAACGTCAAATCCCGTAGACCACATTATTTGATCATTTCAATTATGTTGAAGAATTGTACTTAAGCAAAACAAAAATTTAAATGTACTACAAAAGAGAATTAAGGAAATATGAAACTTGTTTTTATAAATATAATATAACAATAAGGAATATGAGATTTGTTGGTTTATGGAGCGTTAGGACCACTTGTTTGGTTTCTTGTATGTTCCAATGGTTGGACCACTTCCTCCTTGAATGTTCCAAATTGTTTGATCCCCGCAATAATTAATATGTTTGTTTTTTATTTAGAGGATATATTTAAGAAAATAAAGTATTGTGAAAAATATTAGAATATTTTTCTACATTTTTAAAATATACTATATGACTTTATTATAGTAATTATGGTATGCATTGTACATATTGTTAATAATATCAACTTCATTTTATACATATAGAGAGAAATTGAATGTGTAACAAAGAATCATATTTAACTAATAATGAATTTGAAGTAGTATATAAAAATAAAATATTTAGAATCCATTAATTTATAAGTTTTCATTTGCATAACCTATTTATTATATTTACCCTATTTTCTCGGAAGCCTTAATTTTTTTAAGAGATTGGGTAAAACAAACACATAAGAAATATGCTTTGGTAACTAAATTTTCAGGTGAGATTAAATAAAATAATGGATATGTTATAGCTATTGATTAATGTTGATTCTTGGGCCTGGGCTTATATGTGGCATATTGTCAAATGAAAACATTGAAAAGGTAAATGCGTTAGACCCATATTTTTAAATATCCTATGTGGACTTTATCGTAAATAATATATCAATCAATATGACAGTGATAGGATAATTTGTTAAGGTATTATGGAGACACTTTTTTACATAATTTATGAAATGTAGGTGATGCAATCGGTGATGGAGAAAACAATCAAGTAGGAGTTTGAAGTCAAAGCGGAGGACGTTGTCAATGACGATGCATATACAGGTGGAACTTACAAGCTGGGTGGAAACGGTTGGGAAGAGAAAGTGTTGAAGGGTATTTCAGTTGAAGAAGTATGCAAAATGCAATTCGCTTGCATATACGAGGCTGAAACATTTTACAACATGTTAGCAAAACTAACCGGATTTAGTATTCGAAAAGATGATTTGAAGCGAGACAAGAATGGAGATATAATATCTCGAAAGTGGGTGTGTTCCAAAGAAGGAGATCGAGCGACAAAGTTTTTTGAGAATGACAACCGATAGCGTGAGCCACGATCGTTGACTAGAGTTGGATGTGAAGCTGCATTTCGTATAGGCTTGAATAGAAAATATGGAAAGTGGATTGTAAAGGAATTTATAGGAGAACATAATCATAATTTGGTCGATCCTATTAGCAGACAATTCCTTCGCTCTCATCGAACAGTAAGTAATCCAAATAAGGCACAAGTTGATGTTTTGCGTCAAGTAGGTGTTAAAACCACACAAATTATAAACTATATGGTCAAACAATCAGGGGGACATGAGCACGTCGGTTTCACACAAAAAGATATATACAATCACGTTGATGCAATGCGTAGAAGTGAAATTAAAGACGGTGATGCAGAAGCGGCATTGGCTTATTTGTGTGGAAAGGTAGAAATGGATTCTTCATTTTTTTATAAATTCAACATTGATGAAGAAAGTCGACTAGCAAATTTGTTTTGGGCTGATTCAACTGCTCGAATGGATTATGCGTGTTTTGGAGATGTCCTAGCATTTGACACAACCTATAGGACAAATGCCTATAAAAAGCCTCTAGTAGTGTTGGTCGGTGTTAATCATCACCACCAAACTATTGTATTTGGTTGTGCGTTATTGATAGATGAAAGTGTTGGGACATATGAATGGTGTTGGAGACATTTCTTGATGCAATGATGAATAAGAAACCCATATATGCTGTAACCGATGGGGATAAAGCTATGCGTAAGGCAATTAAAAAAGTATTTCTCGATACGTGTCATCGATTGTGTTCATGGCATTTGCAATGAAATGCATTCACGAATGTGCATATTAAGGACTTCTCAAGCATATTTGCAAGGTGCATGTTCATGAGTGGGAATGAAGAAGAATTTGAAAAGGTTTGGCATGAAATGGTTGCAAATTTGGGACTTAATGAGAATCGTTGGGTGACCGAGATATATGGGAAACGTAAAAGATGGGCAGAGGCGTATTTACGTGGAAATTTCTTTGGAGGGATGAGAACCACACAAAGGTGTGAGAGTATGAATGCATATCTAAATAGATTCTTAAAAATTTGCTTGCGACTGTATGAGTTTGTACAACAATTTGATAGAGCCATACTGAGAATACGGCAAAACGAGGCAAAGGCAGAGTTCGAGTCGAACAATTCTTCACCCGTGCTTTCAACCAAACTATCCATACTTGAAAATCATGCTGCGACGGTATACACAAAAGAATCTTTCCTTAAATTTCGTGAGGAGATGAAAAATGCAGAGTTATTCTTTGTGGTAGGTCTTGTAAGTGATCATTCAATGCCAACATACACATTATCTAAGTTTAGACACCCGAACTTAAATTGGGAAGTACAATTTTGCCCGGATATTGTAACATTAAAATGCTCATGCATGATGTTTGAGTCAATTGGCATCCCATGTTGCCACATGGTGGTTGTTATGAAGGTGGAGCATTTGGAAGAGATTCCTCAGTCATGTATTATGAAGAGGTGGACAAAGTTAGCAAAGGTGTATACAAGATCAGTACCAATGAATGAGACGGATAACGACATGGATCGGTTTGTACGATATGGTTCATTGAGTTCGATGTGCAACAAGCTCTCCTACTTTGCGTCAGATACGTCATCTTCATTTATAGAAGCCAAAAATGAAATACAAAATTTGACGGCGAGAATGGAGGAACTCTATAACTATAATTTGAAAGAGAAGAAAATAGCAGCAGATGGAGCGACAGGTACTAACCAAGTTCGTGATCCAAATATTGTGAAGACTAAAGGGAATCCAGGCAAAGTGGCAATGAATGTTCAAAAGGGAAGATGATGCAGTCGTTGTAAAAGAGTGGGTCACACAATTCGAAAGTGTCCAGAAGCTACAATCCCTCAAAATGCTCAGCCGGGTTATATGGTATGTCATATTCAATAAAAAATTGCCCCTAAGATTAATTTTTGTAGTTGTACTTACATAAATAACTAACATAATTGTTTTGATGACATTATGAGTACGTAGAAGGAAACTAATTTGTCTTCCTAATGTGACATTCAAATGGAAATGATGCCTTCAACAAATTCATCAGTTGACATTTTTGCAACCGTACATGTATGTACAATAGGCTTGTTATATAATTTTCAAACATTGATAACATCTAATTCAATAATAATTGACAACACTTAATTATTGAAAAATGCAGGGAATGTTAGGGGAGCATTTGTCGAATGACCGATTTGACATGTACATAGATTGTGGTGAACTTAGTAATGTAAGATCGGGAATAAAGAAACACTTTTGACATGAATTTGAGCTATGCATTATTTAATGATTAGGTTTAATTAATTGGAATGGAATTGGACAGCTGAAAAAAATAATGGAATGTGCATGTGCAGATAGCAGGATTTCAGCAACATGAACAAAATATGACAACACCATGTCAAGGTGGGATCCAAACAAATATCCAAATGAAAAGGATATGCAACCTTTTTTTTATTCCTTAACGGAGTAAGGGATGGTAGGTATTAAATCAGTATTTATATTAGTTGACGTTATCACTTCCACTAATGTGTACTTTTAATTTAACTATTTACTGAAAAGTTTGAATTTTGATCAAGAGTCAAGTTGATTGACAGAATGCAATATCCTCTACATTTATAATTTAATTGATAACAAGTGATAAAATGATTGGTAAATAGAGAAACCGATTCATTTATATCATGTCGAAAAAAACGGTTAATTATGCGGATTTAATTAAATTCAATTGTCGTTAAAGTTTGACAATTAGGTGGTTATGAGTTAACTATAGGAAAGTAATCAATATGATGTAATTCATATGAAATAGGTAAAGTTAATGATTTTACTCAAAATGGGTAAATCGTAGTTAGGTAATTTGTAATGGCAGTTTCCATCAATTTCAAACCTTTTAATTGAACTTAATGGTACCTTGTCAAATGTTTACGTAGTGAAAAGTTATTGGTACAACTCATACCCTTTTTGTGGACGGTAGTCATACTCCTAAATTGCACAATAGCATTCCAGGAGGCAACCGGTTGAGGTTTGGCCTCAACCGGTTGAGAAAATTTCTCAACTGGTTGCCACTGGTTAAAAAAATCCTCAACCGGTTGAGAAAATTCCTCAACCGATTGCCACTGGTTAAAAATAACCTCCACCGGTAGAAGAAATTCCTCAACCGGTTGATACCATTCCTCAACTAGTTGCCACTGGTTAAAAAAACCATCAACCGGTTGAGAAATTCCTCACCCGGTTGTTACAATTCCTCAACCGGTAGCCACTGGTGAAAAATACCCTCAACCGGTTGATACAGGCAGTCGACCAGTTGCCACTGGTTAAAAATACCCTCAACCGGTTGAGCAAATTCCTCAACCGGTTGATACCATTCTTCAATCGGTTCCCACTGGTCAAATCATTCGTCAACCGGTTGTTACAATTCCTCAACCGATAGCCATTGGTGAAAAATACCCTCAACCGGTTGAGAAAATTCCTCAACCAATTGATAAAATTCCTCAACCGGTTGCCACTGGTTACAAAAAAACGTCAACCGGTTGAGAAAATTCCTCAACCGGTTGATACAGGCGGTCAACCGGTTGCCACTGGTTAAAAATACCCTTAACCGATTGATACCATTCTTCAACCGATTCCCACTAGTCAAATCATTCGTCAACCGGTTGAGACAATTTCTTCATTGATCAACTGCTTTCCACAACTCAAAAAATTGCTCACTTGCTTTAGAAAATTCTTCAATCACTCAATTGAACGCCGACATTGGGTGATTCTGCATCCAAAATTGTTTGAGCTGGTTGGGACAAATCCTCAACGAGTTCACACTGCATCCATAGGGTCATTATCCATATGAGGAATGTTCTCAACCGATTGGCATAATGCGTATGCCTATGAAAAGTGAACTTAGCTAAATCGTTGGACTGGTTCTTACCAGCTGAACGCCATTCGTCAACCGGTCTACTAATGTACTAACTATATATTTTTAGCATAGATAAATGAATATTTACAAATCTAATTAGGTTAAAGATCGTACAAAATCACACATGTCGAACATGAATGATACCAATATATTACAATTTCATTTTGACTACCATATTGAAAGAAGAGTATTTGGATATTCAAATAAAATGGACTTAATCATTAATAATGTATGGTCATCGAATCTCACAACTTCCTAATAAACATGACGATATGTGGAGATGGAAATGATAAATATTAGAAAAATAACAAATATCATAATAATAATTTTTTCATTGCTCGTGTCGACGTCTTTGTACAAACAATAGCCACAATGGTTTGTTTTTCTCTATTTCCCTCGTGTAAAACTAAATCACATGCTATTTCTCGACGTATTTTAACAGAATTACAAAAGTCGGAGCTCATCATCGAATCACCATTTTTGAATCTCTGCATATGTCTAATGACATGCACTCCACAGTCCCACCTAAGAAAGAGAAAAGAAAAGCAAAACAACTTATTGAATGGTTGTCTAATTATACCTCAGAAAAAGAATATTAATGTGAGTTATGTATTCATACTAACCCATTATCTTGGGTCGGAATCGAAGGAGCCCAATCAATGGAGAATTGGAAGACATCTTTCCCTATGTCATACAGTTTGAAGAACGTTTGACAAAATTCAACCTAATTTATTTTGAAAGTGGTTAATAAATATAGAAGAGAAAAAAAAAACCAAATAAAAAGGAAAACAAAAAGCAGAAAGCATACCACTATTTTGACACTCTTAAACCGGAACTCGTCCTGACTCTTCGATCGTAATGAATCCAAAATTTGGATATCAAAGTGTTTGAAGTCAATGACGCACAGATACCAATGACCAGGGCAATCGTCATGCATTGGAATAAATAGCTGTAAAGGTAGGAAAACAATATATATGAGTTGGGCCACAAAAAATATAGTATATTTGTGGACCCCGCATTTCGGCTCAATGCATTTCCCACTCGATGGCGAGCTCGACTCTTATTTGAAAAAGTGATTTTTATTGATTATTTGAAAATGACTTGGAGTCGCCACTTATTTTTGTTTTATTTTTAAAGGGTAAACAAAATAAGAAAGAAAAACCCTAAGTGTGACTCCTTATTTTGGAAAAGGTGATCTACGAAAAACGGGATCAGGTTCGGGAGTCAGGTTACTTATCAGGAAAGTACGGTAAAGACCATAGCACCCCTCTAAGTCCCTAAAGTTGGGTCCCTACTAATGAGATGAAGCAATCGTGGCAACCAATAGCAAAATCAATGAATATCATCATGATTACACACCGAGAATCAAAACATGCATGAGAGTTGGACAAAGTGAGAGAAAATGCGTACCTGAGCAGCAAACAGCAACGCGCTATCATGAAAATGAGATTAGTACAAAACAATGATCACAAGATATAGCATACATGTCACTAAACTGAATACAAAATCATCAATAGCACATGTGTCATTTCACTCAATTTTATTTTAAAGAAAATTTATTTGATGTTGGGCCCCCACCATAGCCCAATTTATTTTAGTATGAATTAATTTCGTAAATCCCATTAATTGGAATTACAAAATTAAATCCTTGCTTATTTCAAAATCTTTTGAGAATAGAGAAAATGTGAAAGTTGCTCGCCATGAAGAAAAAGGGCGGCAAATTTTATTAAAAGAATGAGGTATTTAGAACTTAAAAAAAAAATGTCTAAGGATGAAAAATTTGAGAAGTTAAAAAAATATTTGAAAATTTTAAAAATTTGAAAAACTATTTGAAAATTGGGATTTGAGGGATTATTTTAAAATTCAAAGATGAAATAAAGGTAGAAAGACATGTGGCTTAAAAGGTGGCCATGTACCATGCAAGAGTGGGTCCCCCAAGGATGTATCAAGCACTGTGCCCTCACTGATCACTTGAAAGCTGTCCAACCATACAATCCGAAGCGCTGCCAGCTTCTGCAGCTACACAGCAGCTCTATGATGTAACCGGACTCCATGCAGAATGCTACTCAACATAGCTGATTCAGGCATGATCAAGGTGGAGTTCTTTGCGCCTGCCAATGCAGCACTAAGGGTCTCAGCTTCAGTTGCTGTAGCTTAAACCAAATACTCAACACTTTTGCCCACTATTGCTTGATTTTGGCACGATAACTTGCTTCTCCTTCCTCAATTGATATGATTTCATTGAAGTTTTTGGTATTGGGAATGCCGAGGCAATGCATACCATGCTGATGGTGCCATTCCTTAAAATACCGTCCAAAAGCCCTACGCTCCCAGTAACTGTGATTCCCACATAAATCACACTTGAATTCCTGTCTAAGTGTGGCTCAATAATTGTCAGGAGCTTAAAGATGGAAGATGCTTTTCTCCGCAAATTTGGGGATGGGGATCTTTAAAATTTCAACAAGGTGAGCAGTGACGGCAGAGCCTATGACAACCTTCCCTGCAATTGATTTTGATGCAGCTGTCACATCCAGTTTAATGATGCCAGAAGAAATTCCATTTCTCCTACCCGTTGTCCGCCTTTGCTTGGCCCTTCAAAACATAGTTGACACCTGCATAAAGACCCAAAATCCCGTCTCTCTCAAGGATTCCCAACAGCACCTGCCAGGATCTTCCCTTTGCACCAGCTTGCATTCTCTGTGTAATCAACTCCTTGGACACCGAATTCCATCCAGCAATGCTCCCCATATGCTATTTTCCGTGAAGAACTACTTCCCTTCAACCAATTCTACATTAATTTCTAAATCCCCAATTAACTACCTTCTAAACAATGCTTCAACTCCTCTACATCCCGCTGTTCTGCCATGAAACAACTGTATCTGCAAGCCTAGCTTTCACAACTCTCCATCGGAACGCTGCTCCAACTCATCTACATCGTCATCATGATGATCGAGCTCTTCCTCTGGTGAGGGGTTCGATTTCTTCGGATTTGGCTAGTAACAGCTGCAGCTGTGACTGCATTGAAGCTGGAGCACTCAGGATATTCTTTCACAAGGATGGGAACTCTGTCTTCTTTCAACAACGGTTTATGATCCGGTGAGGCTTTGTAACTTGAATTTAATTGCAATATTTCACCAATAGCTTCTAGTCTTTCAAGTTCCAACAGTTCTGACTCACTGTTATTCTGATGGCTGGGAAACTTCGGATCAGGAACCTAGGCAGCCTTATCCATGGACTCATGCTATATTCAGTCGGATGAGGATTTCCTCCATATCCAGTCTCAGGATTTCCATAACTTCCGCCATAAATCTGATTCTCGACAGCAGCAGCGGCATGTATTCACAAATAACCCATCATTTATGCGCAATAGCTTTAAGACATCCATACATTCCTTTAACTGATGACTGGAACCATCTCTGTTATGCTGATTAGAATCCATGACATTTCGATACACTGAAGCTTCCCTTGCTTTCTCACTTCTCTTATGAAATATTCCATGCTTCTTAGTTTCTTGGGAATACCCCAAGTAGTCCACAAAATCCATGGCAACTAGCTCCCTGGTGACCTTTAGAATAGGTAGATCCGGCAATACAGCGGCAGTAGTATTCCATTCACCAAGCCGAGGATTTGAAGGTTCTAAATGATGGATCGAAACAGTTCACCACATGGGAATGTTAACTTCGACACCTTGGCATTTTCTGGATTGCTATTAGGACCGGTCCCGAGGGGGCAAAGGTACCAGGTCAGCAACGTTCTTCAATACCGAATGCGTACGCGAAGGGTCTTAGTCTTTCCTTGTGAGACCACATGGTTGCTTCATTAAATCCCTGCCAACAGTAACTTCTCATTGTCCTGACCGGATGTTCATGTTCACCAATGGAATCAGTGCATATGGGGCCTCAACTGACTGGTGTATTACTTACAAAGCTTATGTCAACCTATCACTTCGTCACACGAAAACACCCATGACTGCACTTTGATACTTTTCAGACCAAACCGTCTCTAAAACAAATAAACGTTGGTCATCTGGCAGCATGCCATGTTCAGCCTTAACCTCCTTACAGTACATCTTCGTGCCTTTACTGACCCACCAATGAACCAAGACATATGACATATTTCACCATACATCATTTTACCCAATGCACGTGCATGCAATCCGCCAGGACACCCAATCGGCTGTGATAGTGAATGTTATTGAAGTGGAGCTCATGTGGGCATTGTGGGCATGAACAGGAATGATTTTATGGGTATGAGAGAGTGCCAAGGAAGGGAAAAATGGGTGACAGGTATGAGATGTGGTTTAGTGAGAGAAAAGGTGATGGATGAAGGGCGGAATGGGTTAATGGGTATGGGTAAATTGAGTTGAAAGAAAGTTAGGATGTATGTGGTGGTGAGAACAATGTGGAAATCTAGAGAGAGAGATAGGTTTTTTTTTTAAGCTGTAGTCAAATGAGTACATGCAGGGGAGATTTGTGACGTGGGTACGGCAGATAATGGAGTTAGAAAATGGGTATGATTGTATAGGTGAATATAAAAATGAAATTAGAGAATTAAGTGGTGAGGTTTAGTGAGAAACGGGTGTAGGAAACTAGAGAGAGAAAAGGTGATGGGATGAGAATGGGTGTATGCATGGTGAGAGAAATGAGGTATGGGTAGGGTGGAGTGTGAAAAGTATGTGGTGTAGAGAGAAGGACATGGTGGATGCATTTTGTTGGTTATTACCGTGCCCAGAAATGCTTTGCTGTGAAGGTGAGGCTAACATGATTTGTTGTCTATGGTTGCTAGTATTGTTACCAACCAAAGCAATAGCAACACCAGGAAGATCCATAGGTGAAGTGACTCCCGTCGGTCTAAACCGGGTCAATATAATGCAGGCTCGCTCAGTAGATGGAGTTAGAGACTCCAAACGATTAATATCAGAAATCAAATACGATTCAAATTTCCAGTCATTGCAATATTCCATCCATTGATTCCCTTCGACCATCGAAACAACCAGAGCCATCTCACCAGCATCAATAACAAATACAGGCAGCTCTCTAGAAAACCATCTTCCAGCAAACGCTCACTATTACCATCTCATAAGCTAAACACAACAGATTTTCCTGGCATTCCAGCTACTGCACATCTTGGGCATGGCCATGAATCCTCATAAATGCCTTCAGGATCAAATCCCACAGAGAACTCATGATATCATATGGTCGCATGAATCACATGCCATTGATGTATCAAGATTGGAATCTTCTGTAATTGTTGCAGATTCACTACCCATTACGGCTTCATGTCCAAGAAAATCCCAACGCTGAGAACAGAGAGAAAAGTAGTAAAATAGAACAATGACGGAAGAAAATAAGATGAAGCATTAAGAAGCACATTTCATCTCTTAGTCAATGGGCTCGCAGGTGGGTGAATTAAAAGGTCTTTTTCTTTAAAATGCCACATGGGAGGTAAAACAAAGTTAAACAAATTTCCAGTCATAAACAGAAGCAAAAGAGGCACAGTCGACCATGAAGAACAGAGCATAACTCATCCCAAGATCAATAACAATGTATCTCAATAACAATATATGAAGAGGAAAAGAAAGAAACAAGAACATAGTGGAAAACTTGCCCCCGGGGAAAACCTGGAGGCCCTTTTCTATGGTTCTAGGTAACCTTTTCAACCCGAGAACCGCCTCCTCTGTGATTTGTTGCTCCTCAGCTCCAGAAATATGCTCTGTTTCTTCTCTCTTAGCTTCCCTCACTCCCCCCTAAAACTCTCTCTGATGCCTTTTCTCTGTTCTTTTCCCCAACAGCCCCTAAGATGTCTCTCTAAAACCTCTCTTATCATTTTTCTCACAGTCTCAAGCTCTCTCTCCCCGAAATCCCAGCTCTCTGTTCTCCCTGAAAAACCTTCCTCTCCCCATCTTCCTCTCCCT
This sequence comes from Vitis riparia, assembly GCF_004353265.1. NCBI lineage: Eukaryota > Viridiplantae > Streptophyta > Magnoliopsida > Vitales > Vitaceae > Vitis > Vitis riparia. The sequence continues at coordinate 2,034,376 of NC_048446.1, forward strand.
CCAAAAAACCAAACAAAAGCTCCTCCCTCTCCTTCAAAATATCTCTCACGACAGCCTCCAAAAAAACCTCACCCCTGCTGCCTCCCTTCAGATCTCCCTCTAATCCTTCTCTACCACTCTCCCTCTCACAAGGATCCTCTCAGCCAACAGATTTCCCCTCCAAAGTCTCCTCTGGAACTTTCTCCTGCAGCTCTCTCACCCTCTCAAAACCAAACCAGAAAGCTCTTCCTTCCAAAGCTCTCTCTGGTAGCCTCCTCAAAAAAAAAAAAAAAACGAATACCTCTCCTCTCAGCCAAACAAAAAGCTCTGTCTCTAAAAGCTCTCTGCCCCCCTTCCTCAAGCAACCTCTCTGCCCATATCCCTTTTTTTCCTCCCAGATTTGCCCCTCTAACCACCTGCAGAAACAACCACCCCCCCCCCCCCCCCCCAAAAGCAACACCACTCTGCAGCATCCCTTTCTCTCTCATCCGCTCCTGCTAACAGCCTGCAGGAACCTTCTAGAATACCCCTCCACGTGTCATCCTTCCATTGGCACTTCAAAAAGCAAGGTTGATTCACCTATGGCCACTGAGGGTGCGACACGTGGCTCGCTGGGGTAGTGACACATGGCTAAAAGATCTGCAGAAAAGTGAGGAAAATGAGGTCCCCAAAATGGGGGTCTACAATATTATAGGTGAAAACAATATCTACTCTAAATTTCATATATGCAATTAAACATTACAAATAATTACTAGCCTTCTCGCAATCATCCAATTCGCTAATGTACTTACTCACGATGGATGTTTTCCTATCGAAAAAATGATGAGGACTCCCGCACAAAATCATTTGCTAATAAGAAAACATAATACGAACATTAGTATATTGTACTTAATATGTAAGTAAACAACAAGAGAAATATGAGCTTACTGAAAATGTCGTGGGAAGATACCATCTTATACTTCGTATGCCTATGAATTGTCTTTCCAAATAATTTAGCTTTGAGGCTTCTAGATTTATTACCTGTTGTTGAACAATAACTTCAATAAATTTATTTAACTAATATAGCACGCATTTGATATAAATGAAGTAGGTACTTACAACATCCATCAAATTTTGTCTAGGACGTAAGCACTCAAAATCTCCACGAACTCCATGTTCACGACCAAAGTCGACAAGAAGCTCACTAAAATAATAATATGTTCAAACAAACTTGAATAAATTGGAAGCATATGAAGGCTAAAATTGTAACAACACATCTATGAATGTTCTAGACACGACAAACCTTTTTGACAATGCTTTATTGAAAACATAATCAACGACAAGAGATTGAAGTACATTGAATGATTGAGTATCCACCACGTCTTCACGAATGGACATGGGGATTGACTAAATCGAAAACAAGACATAATTATTAACTATATATGTTAAGTATCAAAAATAAGAACAATGATATTAAACTATTTGTATTATACCTCTGATGCTTCACGTTTTACCATCTTCCTTAAATTGTGTACAAACGGGGAGACCTTAAATTTACTTGGTTTCCTCTCCCTTGATGTACGTGTTTTCATGACATGATTATGATAACCACATAGTGCTCATAATGGTTCCTAATATGGAAAATGCCATTAATATACATCTATTTACTATGTAATGGTTAAGTAGTTGTAAAGAAAACAATTTTTTCTTTTATATGATACATACCTTTCCATAATCTCTTCTACTCCTTTTGATTGGAAGTGGTAAAATATTTTGATTTTCGTCTGGAATGATATGCACTTCAATTGATGTAGCACATGCATCTTCATTCTTTTCATTCAAGTCCTCAGTGCATAACTTCTCATTTGACAAAGTGTGAAGATAATGTTCATTCACATTCATATTGTTCGTATCTTCCAAACTTCTCTCGCATGAGAGAATGTCATTCTTCGTTCCTTCCTCGTGCATTCTCAAAGGTTTTCCGCTTGACCTAAGGAAGAGACCTTTCATTGTAGTATAATTCTCCTCAAATTTAGCCAAAATTTGATCACAACTACTACTACTTGCACCATAAGCCATATCAATTAGATGTGTCTTTAATTGTTGAAAGGTTTTATCCATCTCCATTAAGTTCCCACCATCAACCTAGTGATATATACGAACGTGATTAATAACATCATAATACAAAGGTTCAATGCTAATATAGATAGTCACGATGAATATTGTAAAACACTTACTCGTTTAATAACATCTTTGTTTAGATTGATTACAAATTTCTCATCGTCCTCATTCTCACTCGCCATTGTCGTTGCATTTCCATCAACGCAATCCCTTATCTCATTTTCTATCACCCATATTTTGAGCTACAATATATTCATCAAAATATAATACATATCAGATTTTAAATCACTAAAAACTTAAATCAATAGTAAACGACTTTCAAAACTATAACTTACATTCTCATTTGCATATCCACCAAGTTTTTTCAATCTTAGTTTCCTGTCCAATACTTCATCATCTCCCCAAGCAGTAATCCGAGGAGAAAGTCGAGTATATAGCGGTAGAAATTTCTCTTCAAACGATATATGCTCGTGGTAGAATAACTACGAGTATATTTGACATAGATATATAGTTAGTTCATAAATTATATTAAAACAAAATCGTATTTCACTATGATGTAAATTAATTACAAGGACATTACCATTAAAAACAATAAGCAACCGCAAACCCCACTTTGTTGTTTCTTCTTAAACTCTTCAATCCCATGCACAAGATACGACAACACAAATTCTGCCCAATTCATCTTCTTTATTGAATTGATGTCTTCCACAAGATGTAAGACAGAACGATTCACAAAAAGCTTCATTGTTCGGCACAATAATGCACCCAACACAAATAATACAAAACGAACTTTAAAATCATTTCCACCCTCTTTATCCTCCCTAATTTGATTTTCTAACATCACTAATGGCAATCGCCCTTTTTTATCACAATATTTTTTACATAAATCATTCTTATGGCTAACATCTTTGTTTATGCCAATCTTGAACCCTCTTGCCCTCAATCCCATAATAAATTCAACATCAATGGGGGATAATTTGATACAAGTATTATACAACTTTAACATATAAGTGTTCGGATTAAAACTATTTATCAACCAAAGACATAACCCATGATCAATTTTCCTACATCGAAGTTGCAAGAGGCTACCAAATCCTATTTCTTCTATGGCTGCCTTTTGCTTTGGTTCTAATTTTTCAATCACTCTAATCACTCGCTCGGGGGAGCATCGAGTCTGAAGATATAACTGAAAAGATACACAAACATCAAACATGTTTACATTAATATAATTTCCAACAAATACATAAGTAAAGAAATTAAATATTCATTACAAAAAAAAAATTACCTTTGGAACCACACCCTTTTGAAGTGAATATTGTTTTGAACTTTCTTTGGACTTTGCCATGAAATTTTCTTTTTCTACTTTTGAAAGTGCATTCCACTTGCCCAATTTTTTCCTCAACTACATTAATTGGTCACATAATTTAAATTCTAATTTTAAAATGTAATTATATTAGACATAGCAATATTACTCCTTACATCATCATTTATCTTCACTCCTTTATCCTTCTCTTTCATCATGGCTAATTGATCGTTACTACAAAACAATTTCAAACAAATTTAACTATAACAACCACAAAAATTACATTAAAAAACATATTATTTTACATATTTCTATTTTCCCTTACTAGTAATGTATCCAAGCGCCAATAGGCCTCTTTGGATTTCTAACAACTTCAAGACCATCGCGTTCGCTCCTAAAAATTAAATCAAATCAAATCATTTAAGTCAATTTTTATAATATGATTTCGGATATAATAAATCAAACATACTTTCACCACCACATTATCTCAACATAAGTTTTTTTTCACATTTCAATAAATTTTATATTTATATCTTACTACAATCAATCAAATGCCAATTAAAATACAAATACCATTACAACTACAACATCCTCCCTAAATCTCTTTACATTTAAAATGATGACAAAATTAACATATACATTTTTTTCAATGTTCAATAATGGATCTAACCACACTCTTTTTCTATAATGTAATCAATCCATAAATCTAACAAAAAACATGAAATATAATGGATACAATATTGTAAAACACATAATTACTACTCACATTTTTTTTCCCTTTATATAGAACTCGCCAAATAATTAGGATACAAGCGTCTTTTGAGTAACAAACAATTGTGTCCTTCTCAGCTTTCTTTTCCTTAGTGCTACACGTCCTCTTCTTCTTCTTCCAGTTACGTCTTCAATTCAGGTTTTTAAACCATTAAATTTAGAACCTGAAAACACCCCCTTACACCTCTTAAACAAAATATAAAATATGAAGAAAATACAAGGGTTATGAAGATTCCACTAAAATTCTCCGTGTGAAAGAACCGAAATTCTCCGTGTGACAAAATGCAGGGGTAGGGGGAAGAGAAAGCAAAAATTCAGAAAATTTACATAAAATCTTCGAGAAGAAGAATCTAGCAGAAAAAATAGCTGACCTGGACATCGGGAGAAATGAAGTCTAAGACTCGGATCTTGGCACCGACCTTGCCCACAATCCTGAGCTCGCGGTCCTTGAGGGAGACTTCTTTGATGAGGTCAAAGACGTCGGCTTGGAGGAGGTTGGCCCAGTTCACGGCAATGGTGGCCTGAGCTCGCGGTCCTTGAGGGAGACTTCTTTGATGAGGTCAAAGACGTCGGCTTAGAGGAGGTTGGCCCGGTTCACGGCGATGGTGGTCTCCACCCACCTGTGAAGACGTCTTTGATCCCGGTTGACAGCGAAAGTGGTCTCCACCTAGCTGTGGAGACGTCTTTGATAAGGTCTGCGATGTCGGCCTCGAAGAGGTTGGCCCGGTTGAAGCCGACCGTGATCTTCACCCAGCTGTGGAGAATCAGTGGAGAGAAAAACGGGAAAATGGAGAGAAAACAAAGATGAGAGCAAATTAGGGGAAGGGGAAAACGGGAAATGGGTGAGAGAATAGAATAAAGTCGGCTATGGAGGATGAGTGAAGATGAGAGCACAGGATAAGGGTGGGGAAGAGCCACACAGCCAGCTATGGAGGGGAAGAGAGCAAATTAAGGGGGGGGGGGGGGGGGGGGGGGGAACGGGAAAATGAGGAGAGGAGGAGGTACCCGGTTTGAAATTTTTTTTTTTTTTCCTTTTCATTTGGATGGCTGAGATTTAATCATTTTCATCCAATGGCTAAAAAAAAATGGAGGCATGGTACCGAAGGAGGTATTGTAGAATTTTCCTTAAATCAATCACTTCATTTGCAATCAAAGCAGCATCCAACATTTATCTAACCCCCCATAAAAGCATTCTTACTATTTTATACCACCTTACCAACCATCCTTTTCAATCAATTAGCTAGGACTTTTGCTACAAGTTTATAAAAACTCCCCAGCAGGCTGATTGGAAAAAGCATAGTATATATGTCTAGCATAAAAGGAAAATTTACCAAAATTCAAACCTCTATGGTTATTTTTGCATAACCATTCTTATCCCTATGTGATCCATTGGATCTTGGAACAAAAGCCCTTTAATCTTAGACAAAATAAGTCTCAAATTCACCATAATTGATTAAAGTGGTTTCATGTTTGTTTTGATACATGTAGAGAGAGCATAACAAAAGGATTTTCTATGAGGAAAAGCTGACACAGATCAAAGGTTGAAGAAGATCTTCATTAAATTTCTTTTGCAGTGGTCTAAAGAATTACACATGGTTGGATTTCTCAAATAACCTTAATTATGGATAATTAGGTCTTTATGGTGGTTGTCTTATCTAGAAGTTTTTTGTTTTTCTTCTTGAAGCCTTTTGTAAACCACCCATGTAAATAGGGTACACCCCTTTTTGTTAGTCGCTGCTTAATAGTCTTTATTATTAGTCTATTAAAAAAACAATTGACTTAGGGCCTGTTTGTTTAGTGTTTTCAAGAACTGTTTTCTGTTCTTGAAAACAAAAAACACCAAAAACTCGTTTGGTTGAGAGAGTCGTTTTTGTTTTTGTTGTTCCCCGTGTTCTCAAAATGGCACTGTTTAGAAAACAACAAAATGTTGTTTTCCCTGTTTTTTTACTGTTTACAGAACAAAATTAAACAACAAAAAAACCATCTGTTCTCCGTGTTTTTTTTTTCTTCCCGTTCTCATCTCTTCTCCAGCACAGTCACGTCGCCTCTTCTTGATTTTTCCCGTTTCTCAGTTTTGATTCAGGGTTCGTGAAATTTAAATCCAATGGCACAATAGCAAAGAGACCCCTAAAACGGATCCAGAAAACACAGGGAGCAAAAGAAAAGCAATTTTTTTGGTTTTCCTTGGGGGTTTTGCATGGATTTTCTCGGAAATCAAACGAGGATGAATTTTCCCGAAAATTGAATGGGGCATGGATTTTCTTGGGAATCAAACGGAGGTTGAAAAAAAATAATAGTAACATGATTAGATTAGTACCTGCAAGGATTGAGAGTGGCAGAGTGAGAGAAGGGCTTTTTTAGGGATTTTCCCGGCTGTAGGGCAACTTCAAAAAAGGGCTTTTTGATGCTCGAGTGAGAGAAGTGGGTGGCATTTTGCATTTTAGATTTAGTAGAGATAAAAAAAAATTAACAAATCACGAGAACAATTTTATCTCAACTTAATAGAATATGCTATAATTTTTAATAAAGTTAAAGATTAAATAAAAAAAATATTAATAAAAATGATTTTATTATGTTTGATTTATTTTAAAAAAATATCAAATATATTTTTATTTTTAAATTAATAAAATAAATAATTTTTTTAATTTAAATGAACTATATATCTAAAAATTATTTATAAATTTATAATATAAAATTACTTGAAGAAAATGTTTTATTAATTAGAAAAGAAAAAAAAAACATCTTTCAAACATGTTTTTTGTTTTATTTGTTCTAAATTTTTTTTTTATTAACTCAACCAAACATGTTTTTTTTGTTTTTGAGAACAAAAACTGTTTTTCAAAATTCAGTTCCCAAACACAATTTTTTAAAAAAAAACACAAAAAACGGTTCTCAAAAACTGTTTTTCAGAACAGTTTTTAGAAACAGCAACCAAACAGGCCCTTAAGTTCTATTCTTCTAACCTTTTTTTATGAGTAAAGCAAGAGAAAATTATAAATAAGAAAAATCAATAGAATAACCCAAAGCACACAAGAAGTATACAACAAACTATTCTTTTAATTTGCAAAGTAGGGAAGCAAGAATATGGAAATTTTTGCTCTTAAAATCATTGAGTAAAGGTTTTCTTTCTTCTTTTTTTTTAAAAAATAAAATAAAATAAAATCCTCCTTTATTTAACAAACATATACATTGCTTTCATTTGTTTTATTTTTATTTAATAGATCATCCATGGTTGTGTACAATGTATGAGCTTCAACCAGCCATAAGACTTTCTGGATGCTGCTTGCAGCTGTGGCTTTTCTGGAAGTGTGGCTGAACAACTCTATTTTCCTTTAATCCTTTTTGTAAGGGAAGGGTAAAAGTCAAAGGGCAATCTTAGCACATTGGAGAAATCTTTGGTTAATAGTGTTAATAAGAAAAGCTAACTCAGAAAATGGCATCATCGGCCAAGTTAGTTAGAGGATTGATCATGTTAGTTGACCAAAACCTTAAGGACTAGAGAAGGTGTCAACATAATTATCATAAGTCGTTCAGATCTAAATATAATTTCCTAACCCAAATGTATGAACTGTACTGTTGCATATGACATAGAAAAACACATTGTCACCATTAGAGGATGGTTAAGAAGCATCGTACTCTGCTTCAAAGAGCATGAGAGGGATGTTGGCTTCACCAGTGGCTGGGAGATGTGTCACCATCAGAAAGTTTTATAAAATACTCTATTTCTTTTTTTTTTTTTTACAATAGAAAAAAAAAAAGGACTTAACTTGCTCTCCCAAATTCCAAGGATTCTCCCTGAATAAGTGGTTTCCGAACATGTGAGTTTCTCATATGGGATCACTGCAGTTTCCCCAACTCTCTCTCACTTCTTACTCCACTCTACTTCTACCTCAAATGTGGACGCCTCACCATCTAATATGGTTGGCTAGCTCCAACTAAGAACCCCACACAGATAAATATTAAACGTAAACGAAGAAATATATAACTAATTCCAAGATAATAAATATTGAACAACAAATTAATGACGAATTCAACTTAACAAAATATGACATTTTAATGTGTAGATCCGTCAAAGAAGCCCACAAAAATAGGTCCACCAAAATCATATACAGGCGTGACTATATATTTCTATGGACATAGACAAGTCCATACAGCATGTTCAGATTTCAACTTTCTAATTTCATCATTTTCCCAGCCCTCCTTGACCACAAAAGGAAAAGACACGCTCAAAGAAGAAAACAGATTTCTTTTTTCTTAAAAAAGATGAAAATTTAAAATGGCATTAGATACCCAGCTCTATAAAGTCAAAACTTTTATACAGAAATGAAAAAATAAAATAAATTTCATTTCATATTTGAAAATAATTTTAGGAAAATGTTGTGATTGAATTTTTTTTCTTTAGAAATTGTAAAATTAATAAATTGCAGTAATATAAAAATATTCTTATATTAACACGTGCTGTCAGATTGTGAGCATATATAGTTTCTGGGATTCACTAAACAAATAAAACAACCATTATTGGATCCCCGCAATCAATCTGAGATAACTTGATTCTCATTTTCATCCAATCTGCATGCTTACTTAAATCCACAGAAACTTAAGCTTCACCTGAGACCAACTCGGCTCAATAAAACCCGTTGTTGGAGGAGGTTAATCAGAGGTTCCAGCGCATCTACTCCAATTCAGAAGAATATCATATCACCTGAGAAACGAAAAAGCCAATTCAATTCATAGAAAGATAAAATAATAATAACAACAAGAAGAACACTACGACATTTTGAATTATGAAACCTAGAAACAGCAATAAAAATCACTCAATCTTTGAAAGATAAATAAATAGAAAATCATATTCTAGTATGGAGTGGGAAAATGCGAGTCCCCACAGAATGACCTGGCAGAGGAAGCAATCCATGAGAGAAAACCCTAGGAACCTAACGGCATTGGACGTGATACCGCGTTTAAAACTGCCGAAACTATACGGAAACATGAAATGTCGATTCTACCCTGCCGCAGCATAGTTCAGGTGGTCGTGATATCTGGAAGCGTATTTTACCATTTTGGCGCGTGAGATCATCTGCGATTTTAGAAGTATATTTTCAAAATCATTTTTGATTAATGTGGAAATTCTATTAAAATTTAGGAGGGTGAAGCTAGGTAAATAGTAAATATGAAATGAATATTTATACTATAAATTTAAGATTAATATATATTTGATTCAATCCTTAGAAATCGTTAATTTCATTCACCTCTTTCAAAGTTTTATTAAATACATCTGTTTCCTGTAAGTTTAAAATTTCATTATACATCTTATTTTAAGTGAGAGGAGAGATGAGCGAAAATTAAAAAAAATATATATATATTTGATAAAATTTTAAACCCATAAAAACTAATGTATTTAATTGAAATCTTAAAAAAAAAAATTAATGGAATTGTATCTTATGATTTCTGTTTTTAGTAAAAAAAAAATACTATAATATTGAGAATGCTCAATTTGCAATGATTGTAATTCATCGGATGGTGTACAATATTTTCAATAAATGGTTTAACAAAAAGAAGGCATTGTGTAAGTCCAATATCTGATCATTAATGTAGAATACTAATCTTTAAATGAAAATCAAACAAGTCTATAAACAGCTTTTTGCATTAAAAATTTTTAGGATTTGATACCCCTTAAAGGTAAAACTTGAAACAATCTTAAATTTCTAAGAAAAACTTGAGGAATTCAATTTTTTTATGAAATTGATATTCAAATGTGTTACAAAATGTCACAAATCGGGGCTTGCTTGATACCCAATTTAGTATACATTTAAATTTTACACACGTTAAAGTATATCCCATAACATGTTACATTAATCACTGCAATGAAGTTCAAAATTCATTTTCCTTACAAGATTTTCCGATTGATTGCGTTCTTTAATATATATATATATAGGAGAAATCATTATTATTTTGGAGATAAAAACGAAATCAAGAATGTTGGTGCATTTGTTTAATTGATAACTTTATTCTATATTTTACCAATCAAATGTCATTTACTTTCTTGGGTCTTAGCTTTTTTAACAATTTAAGATTCTATTTTTGTTGAGGCAATTCTTACTTGTTCATCAGCTCCTGAAATATGTGACATTCTTGATCCTTTTTTTACTAGTATGCTCGGACTAAAACCATAAATGGGTTATCTCCTCTCAGATGATCTTTTCTACATGTAGAACTAGTGTGAACAGTCTAAACTTCAACCCTTATTTCTTCTAATTATGTTATTGATTCGAATAGATTCAAACTCGTCGAATTTAAGATGAGTATGCATGTTTGCTATTACAACCTCTTGGAATGATAATTACATAATTCGGGTTAAATATAACGTATGACAAAGAAGTTCGAAAGGCATACAAAATGAGAGGGGAATGCTATGATTATTCAAATTGACAAGTGACCATTCAAATATTCTTTTGTACTTTTTTGTTTTCAAACTTCGTTTTGTGTTATTTTTTAAGTAAAAACTTATGTTTTGGAATGCTTTAAATATTGGGAAGTCTCCTAATTGATTGATAAGGTTTTCATCACCCCCAAGCATAAAGACCAAAGACTAGAGGGTCTCTAACAAATTACTCTGAAGCCCTCCGTCTCTAATTAAACATTACGGGTAACGAGGATTAATACAAGAATTTGAAAACGCTTCTTCCATCTCGCCGCTGCCGCCTGCCGCCTGCTGCACCTGCCCCTACTGCGCCTGAATTATTTATAGAGGATTTTGAATTTTGGTGGTTGAGAGGATCACCAATAATAATGTCATGGTCAATGTCAACTGACAGAAGCCATGAAACAGGCTGTCCTCGGATGCTCTGGGTCGTGGAACGAGGGGCTTGAAAAAGAAGCGTTCTTCTTTCTTGACAAAGCTGGAAGAGGGGGGTTTTTCGAGACGCGTTCCATTTCGGTACGATGCAACGTTAAAGGTAAGTTTCCCTTTGTATACCTGCCGCTGCCGCCTGGTGCGCCTATTGCGTGCTGTGCTCAAAACCTCATCATTTTGTGTTTCCCCCATATTCTTCATTGTCCGACCACGTACCTGTACACTCGTGTTAACCACACTCTACATCCCAAATCACCCATTGGGAAGTGCAACCACGCGCCATAGATGAGGATGAGGCCACTGTGTCTAACACAACTGGCCGTCTCTTGCTTTTCTTGCTTCTGGTTTCACAAATGGCTCTGTGTTTTTTCTGATATAAGTAGGTGTGACCTTGTGACCTGAAACAATAGGGTTTCCCTTCTAGCTCATATACTCACCTATTCTCTGGTTTGTGGAGTGTTTTTTTTTGTTGTTGATCTGATGAGTTCACCACCAAGAGAGTTGCCTGAATTCTGCAACGTGTATCTCCCAGAGTACAGCTCGGACAGACTGGTAATCAGCTCTCTTTGATGCCCTTGTTGTATAGAAGATATTCCACATTTTCTAGGTCTCGGTTCTCTGTTTGCCCTTTTCTTTGTTGGGCTCTTGAAAGGTTAATGCATGGTTTGTAGCTTTGAATGTTTAAAAACATGGTGGCTTTACCCTTGTGAGGTTGACTGATTGTAGGATTTGTAAATTTTCCAATTTGTTTGCTTATTTGACTGGCATTTTGGACTTTGATGATGGCATGTGTTTTTGAGCTTTGATAGGTTTAATTAGGGTAATTTTAATTTCATAAGCCATTTTGTATAGGGAAATGTAGTATTATGTAAAAAAGAAAAAAGAATAAAAAGGCAGATCATGCATTATTCATAGGATGAGTGTAACATAATGTGATGTTGTGTTAGGTTATATATGTAAAAATAACTTTTTTGTTTTATGTTTTGAGTGGTTGTCATGCTTCCACGTGGAGAGATTTACTCAGGTTAAATCTCTTTGCATCTGGTTTAAATTCTGGTGACTGTACAACAAAGAATTGAAGAACCGAGAATACAAAGTGAAAGAAAAAGGGTCCTCTGTTTTTTGTGTGGACTGTCATAACTCCTCTGTTCCCAGCTCTATTCTCAAGTGTTATTCTTCCATTTTTTCTTTCTATAGCCTTTCTCTGTTTCAGGCTGAAACTGCAGCCAACATAATTGGTATCAGAGCAACCCATTTCACGAATCCACCTCTCAATCTAATCTTCGATCCACCTTGCTGTTTCCAATCTGATCTAATCCACTTCTTCTTTTCAAGCCCTTTTATCTCTTAAAACATGCCTCTTGTGTATGGAATTTTAAGAAATTTCCTCTGTTTTGGAAAGAGAGGATACTAGGGTTTCTTTTAATCTGAAGACCAAAATCCGAACCTACAATGCAGCTGAATTGGTGATGTTGCTGTGCAATCAGATTCTGTAGCTAGAAACCCTCAATCTTGAAGCAGACGGACCAAGGACTTGAAGGGTAGATCAATGGCCAGCACAAGTGTTACAAGTATGAGTTCTCAACCTTCTTCTATTCCATTATTTGAAGGAGAAAATTATGACTTTTGGTGCGTAAAAATGAAAACTTTATTTATGTCTCAAGATGTTTGGGATTTGGTTGAAAATGGTTTTGATGAACCTGACAAAGTGATTACACTAACTCCGGTTGAAAAAGATCAGTTGAAAGAATTGAAAAAAATGGATGCAAAAGCTCTCTTATTTATTCAACAAGGTGTTGGTAATAACATCTTTCCAAGAATTATGAGAGCCTCAAAAGCTAAAGAAGCATGGGACATCCTTCAACAGGAGTTCCAAGGAGACAAAAGAACCCGGTCAGTAAAGCTTCAAGCTTTAAGAAGAGAGCTGGAAAATATGAAAATGAAGGAGAATGAAACTCTAAATGAGTTTTCTTCCAAATTTATGGAGTTAGTAAATCAGATGAAGTCATATGGTGAAGAAATTAGTGATAAAAGAATTGTTGAGAAACTGTTGATCAGTCTACCTAACAAATTTGACCCAATTGTGGCTGTGATTGAAGAAACAAAAGATCTCTCACTACTCAGTGTACAAGAGCTGTTTGGGTCTTTAAAAACTTATGAACAGAGATTGTTGAGGCATTCTGAAAAATCAGTAGAAAGTGCATTCCAATCAAAAATAAGCCTTAACTCCAGAAATGTTGAAAGGAAACCTATAAGCAATGAAAATAGAAGTGATTCATCTAGAGGTGGCAGAACTGGACGAGGAAGAGCAAGAGGAAGAGATGGAAGAGGTAGAGGAAGATTCAGCTATGGAAGAAAGTTCACTAACGAGGAAGGCTCATCATTCTCAAAGTGTAATATTTGTAAAAGAAGCAGTCATGTTGAAAAAGATTGTTGGTTCAAAGGGAAGCCTCAATGCTTCAATTGTAAAAAATTTGGGCATGTCCAAAAAGATTGCAGATTTAAGAACAATCAACAAGCAAGCTGTGCTGAGGAGAAAGAGGCTGATGAAAACATGTTTTATGCTTGTCAAAGTGCTGCGGAGCAAAAGAATAATGTGTGGTTCCTTGACAGTGGCTGTACAAACCACATGACTAGTAACAAAAATATTTTCCTTGACATGGATACAACCATCAACTCACAAGTCAAAATGGGTAATGGTGATTTAGTGAATGTTAAAGGGAAAGGCACAATTGGCATCCAAACTAAAGTGGGAACCAAGTACATTAGAGATGTTCTTCTTGTACCAGCCTTGGAGCAAAATTTGTTGAGTGTGGGACAGCTAGTAGAGCATGGGTATAAACTTCACTTTGAAGATAATGAGTGCACCATTTATGATAAGGAGCGGAGAAGAAATTTAGTGAAGAAGATAAAGATGGAGAAAAATAGAAGCTTTCCAATTGTCTTCAAATATGCTGAAAATGTGGCTTTGAGAATGGAAGATGTTGAAGAAGCTTGGTTGTGGCATAGAAGATTTGGGCATTTGAACTTCAATAGCTTGAAGATGCTTTGTCAAAGGAAGATGGTACAAGGATTGCCAAACACCATTGAAGAAAAGAATGAAGTATGTGACGGTTGTGCTCTTGGGAAGCATCATAGACAATCATTTCCAAAGGGAGTCGCTTGGAGAGCAAAGAAGGTGTTGGAGTTAGTTCACACTGATATATGTGGACCCATGTCTACACCTTCTCAAGGCAACAACAAGTACTTTGTATTGTTTATTGATGATTTTACAAGAATGACTTGGGTGTTCTTCATGAAGCAAAAATCAGAAGTGTTCTCTATCTTTAAAAAATTCAAGAGTTTTGTTGAAAAGCAAAGTGGTTGCTACATAAAGACCTTGAGAAGTGACAGAGGAATGGAATATACTTCAAGCCAATTTGGTAATTTTTGTGAAGATGAAGGGGTTGAGAGACAGCTTACTATTGCATATACTCCTCAACAAAATGGGGTAGTTGAAAGGAAGAATCAAACGGTTATGGAAATGGCCAGAGCTATGTTATATGAGAAGGGTTTGCCTAAAATTTTTTGGGCTGAAGCAGTTAACACTGCTGTGTATCTTTTGAATAGATGCCCAACAAAAGCATTATTGAACAAAACTCCGATTGAAGCATGGAGTGGAAGAAAACCATCTGTTAGACACTTCAAAGTGTTTGGGTGTTTATGTTATTCACAAGTTCCAAAGGAAAGAAGGAGCAAGCTGGATGAAACAAGTGAAAAGTGCATCTTCATGGGTTATAGTTCACAGTCAAAGGGTTATAGGCTGTATAATTTGAAAACCAACAAGCTGATCATAAGTAGAGATGTTATTTTTGATGAAAAAGCTACTTGGAATTGGGAAGAAGGTAAAATTTTGAAGAAAACAATTCTTGTTGATGAACTTCAAACAAAAGCACCAATTGAAACTGGAAATGGCAGCACTTCAACTTCATCACCTCAAGAATCCCCAAGATCAGTTCCATTATCTCCCTCAATCGAGTCTCCAACTTCAAGCTCGTCATCACCATCCTCAACTCCAAGAAAAATGAGAAGTTTGACTGATGTTTATGAGAGATGCAATTTGTGCATTGTTGAACCTCAAAGTTTCGAAGAGGCAATAAAAGATGAAGATTGGAGGAAAGCAATGGAAAAAGAAATTGATGTCATTGAGAAAAATGAAACATGGCAGCTGGTTGAAAAGCCAAAAGACAAAGAAATCATTGGGGTGAAATGGATTTTTAGGGTGAAATACCATTCTGATGGTAGAGTTCAAAGGCTTAAAGCTAGATTGGTTGCAAAAGGCTATTCACAATAGCCGGGTGTTGATTTCCATGAGACCTTTGCTCCAGTTGCTCGCCTTGATACTATTAGAACTATTATTGCAGTGGCTGCTCAAAAAGGTTGGTTGTTGTACCAACTTGACATAAAATCTGCATTTTTGAATGGAAAGCTGGAAGAAGAGATCTATGTTGAACAACCTCAAGGCTTTGTTGTTGATGGAGAAGAAAACAAAGTTTACAAGTTAAAGAAAGCCTTATATGGTTTGAAACAAGCTCCCCGTGCCTGGTACACTCAAATTGACAACTACTTCATTGAAAATGGTTTCATTAGAAGCAAAAGTGAGCCTACCCTCTATGTGAAGAGCAAAGATAATTCCCAAATCCTTATTGTTGCTCTTTATGTTGATGATTTGATTTTTACTGGAAATGATGAGAAGATGGTTGAAAAATTTAGAAATGAAATGATGAAAAAATATGAAATGAGTGATATGGGATTGTTGCATTATTTTTTGGGAATTGAAGTCTATCAAGAAGAAGATGGTGTGTTTATTTGTCAAAAGAGGTATGTTGAACATATCCTCAAAAAGTTTGGCATGGCTGGTTGTAATCCTGTATCTACTCCTTTAGTTGTGAATGAAAAGTTGAGGAAAGAAGATGGAGGGAAGATGGTTGATGAAACTCACTTTAGAAGTCTTGTTGGAAATCTGTTGTATCTCACTGCAACTAGACCTGACATCATGTTTGCAGCAAGCTTGCTGTCAAGATTCATGCATTATCCTAGTCATTTACATCTTGGAGCAGCAAAAAGAGTCATGAGATATTTGCAAGGCACGGTTGAACTTGGAATAAAATATTTCAGGAACATTGAAGTGAAGCTAATTGGCCATTGTGATAGTGATTGGGGTGGCTGTATTGATGACATGAAAAGCACATCAGGCTATGCATTCTCCCTTGGTTCAGGTGCTATATCTTGGGTCTCAAAAAAGCAAGGCTCAGTGGCTCAATCATCTACTGAAGCAGAGTATATTTCAGCTTCACTGGCAACTTCTCAAGCCATATGGTTGAGAAGAATTTTAGAAGACATCAAGGAGAAGCAAAATGAAGCAACATATCTACTTTGTGACAACAAATCTGCTATAGCCATTGCAAAAAACTATGTTTTTCATAGTAGGACTAGGCATATTGCAGTGAAGTATCATTTTATTAAAGAAGCTATTTCAGATGGTGAGGTTCAATTGATGTACTGTAAATCAGAGGAACAGGTTGCTGATATCTTCACTAAAGCATTGCCTTTGGAGAAGCTTGTTCACTTCCGAAAGCTTTTGGGAGTAGAGAAACATCACATTAGGGGGGAGAATGTAACATAATGTGATGTTGTGTTAGGTTATATATGTAAAAATAACTTTTTTGTTTTATGTTTTGAGTGGTTGTCATGCTTCCACGTGGAGAGATTTACTCAGGTTAAATCTCCTTGCATCTGGTTTAAATTCTGGTGACTGTACAACAAAGAATTGAAGAACCGAGAATACAAAGTGAAAGAAAAAGGGTCCTCTGTTTTTTGTGTGGACTGTCATAACTCCTCTGTTCCCAGCTCTATTCTCAAGTGTTACTCTTCCATTGTTTCTTTCTATAGCCTTTCTCTGTTTCAGGCTGAAACTGCAGCCAACAATGAGATTGTCTAGTGGAGTTATGAATACCATGTTGTTGTGGGGCTTTCAGGAGATGACTGCGTAGTCTTCATAGATATCGGATTGAATAATGGAACAAACAAGAAAGAAAGAAAGAAAGAAAGAGAAGTCAAGAGAAAGAATGGATAATCAGGGTTGGATATGCCTCTGGTGACGATTTGTCAACACCAAGTAATTTACCAATTCATGTACGTTGGAGTTCGACATTTTGCCTTGAGGATACATGGTCCTTAGTGTCTAGTTCTTTGTCCTGACTATGGAGACTTCTCTCCTAAGAATACCCAACCAATCGGTTTGAGGTTTTGAGCTCCTCAATGAAAGCTACTTTTATGTCAAGGTGATTTGGTTGAGAGTTCAAGTGACATTTGACAATTTTCGGAATGCAAGAGGTGACAAATGTGGTAACCAAAATACCCACTTGAAAAATCAATAAGTGAAATCATTTAGGCTATGTTTGGTTCCCGAAAATGTCAAGGAAAGGAAAAAAAAATACAAAGGAAAATGATTTTCTTTAGTTTGGATGACATGGAAAATATGATGGAAAAAAATACGAAGGAAAATATTAAAGAAAATATTGTAATATTTTCTCTGTTATTTTCCTTAAAAATAATGAGGAAAATATAAGAGAAAAAGAGAAAAAGAGCAGGGAAAATGGGAGGAAAATTTTGTCGGGCTCTTGTTCGAGGCTTCATCTCTAACTTCTTCATTAGTGGCTATGGCTTCTCACCGTCATCACCATTATCGCAAACAACAACCCAGAGAATCTCATGAACCACATCATCTTCAAGGGGTAAACCTTCGCTCCGAGCACCTTCTTCTCCGATTTAAACTCAAACAATGGGTTTGTAACCAAAGAAGCCAAAGAAGAGAAAATAAATCCTAGGGTGCCTCTGCGGTTGACTAGGGTCTTTAGGGAAAGAAAATGAAAAATTGATTGAATCAAGCGTCCCTTTTCTCTGTATCTAAGGCCAGATGCCGTGGGAACGAGCTACATTTGAGGAAAGAGGAAGCAGAGAGAGCAGAATCCATGTAAGGAAAACCCTCCAAAATGACGTCGCGGCCGTCGTGGGGGTCGACGAGCGTTAATCTGCGCCAACGGTGCAATCTAATCCTCTCTCTTTCCCTTGTCTTTCTATTTCTATCACTTTCTAGGAGAAGGTGAAAGAGCAGAGAGGCACAAGTAGAGAGAGGGGCTTTCCTTTCTAGCTTCTTCCACCATAGAAATCCACGGCCAAACATCATCATCATAATAATAAAAATAAATAAATGATGATGAATAATAATAGAAATAATAGTAATTTCCATTTAGGAATATGGATATTTTTTGGAATACGAATTTTTTATATGGCCATAGCATTGTAGAGGGAAACCACTAGTTATGATTATCCTGTATTGAAATGACCTTTGCACTCATGCCCCACCCCTTCACACAGTCCATCGTCCATACTCCCGAGTACATCTTTCTCTCACTTGTACTCTTTCGCACGTCACCCCTTCCTTCATTTTTGGGATATTGTATATTATTATCTAGCTTTTTAATGAAGGTGAGTGGTGTAGATTTTGCTTACCCATTTTGCCATTGGATTAGTGTAGTTTGTGATAAGGACATAATAGATGTATATTCCTTTAGCAAGGTGTATAGAGGTCTTATAGAAAGTGTATCAATACAATGTTAATTTGCAGTACGAGAG
Source organism: Vitis riparia (assembly GCF_004353265.1). Classification (NCBI taxonomy): domain Eukaryota; kingdom Viridiplantae; phylum Streptophyta; class Magnoliopsida; order Vitales; family Vitaceae; genus Vitis; species Vitis riparia. The sequence continues at coordinate 2,053,056 of NC_048446.1, forward strand.
CATAAATGCATTGTTAATTTACTGGAAATTTAGTTGCTTGCTTGTGATTTTTAGGATTATTGAATTTGGTTTATCAAAGCATTGATTTTCATATAAATTCCTGTGAGTAAGGAGCAATGTTTTGAGTTAGGATGTAAGTTAGTTATATGTTTTTGCAAGAGTTTTGTAAAACTGATTTTTAGAAAATAAGAGCACAAAATTTATTTTATTATTCAACAAATTGATAACCATTTAAGACAAATTATTGATTGTGTTTTCCTTTCATTTTTTCTTGACTTTTTTTCGTGGTTAACCAAATAAAAGAAAATGAATTCTTTTTTTTTTTCCCTTGAATTTTCCATGGATAACCAAACAAGTGAAAAAAATTTATATTCCTTTCCTTAGCTTTTTTTTTCCTTCCATTTTTCCTCCCAATTTTCTTTCTTTCGCATTTTCCGGGAACCAAACATAACCTTAATGTACAACAACAGTATACATCTTTGAACCCACAAGAAATGATGAAAATAAAGAGAATAGAAATAAAGGGATCCCATATAATATTGGTAAACATAATCTATTATTAATTGTTATTATGATTGACTATTTTCCGCTGATTTGCCTACTTTATTGATAAGCTCATCCCAACAGCTTTTTTAGGGCACTTTAATGGCGTTGTGCCTGAAAAGGCCATCCTCAGAGGATTTTCTGGGAGAGTTTGGCTCATGGAGGTAGGCTTAATTGGAAAGGATGTGTACTTTCTGAACGGTTGGCAGCGATTTCGGACAGATAATTCCCTAGAGGAGGGGGTCTTTTTGGTTTTCCGTTATGATGGCAGTCATATATTTGATTTTAAATTGTTTGGGAGAAATCAATGTGAAAAGATAGAGACTGACAACGATCAACTTCAAGCTCAGATGCAAGAAACAGAGCCCTTTCAACAGTTAGGTTGGTTTTCCATTTCTCTTTCTTTTAAAAATAAGGTGGATCTCCCTTTTATCTATTTTATCCACAGCTGCTACATTAATGATCCTATTACTACAGTTAGGTTGCATTTTCTGAGCCTGCCAAGGATAAAAGAAAGCTTGGAGTGGCTTGTTGGAACTACCCACATAATGCTAAAGAGTTTTACCATGGGATATTGACGTAAAAGTGGTTTTCGGGTCTCCTATTTATTTCTAGTTTGCACTATTTTAAGGATCCTAACCATAAGTTTGCATGAAATATCAAACTATTAGAACTACAGTTCCTTTGTAGTCATTTCAGGGAATGCTATTCATGAAACTTTGTAATTTCATGACCTTTGTCTGTCATAAACTTTAAAGGGGGTCTCTCCTTATTATTGATTTTTAATTTCATCAGGTTTTTCTTCATAGTTAAGACTCTATGCTGCCTACGGTCATGTATCAAATATTGATTGAAGTATCCAGGGTCAAGGTTCATTAAAATCTCAACTGGAATTCCAATATCAATTGGGAAAAATCATGGAATAAGAAGCAAAACTTGGAGATTTTTAGGCGAACCCTTGGAAAGTGTCAACAGATACAATGATTTAGCGGTAAAATATTGGAAAGAAAAAATATATATGATAAGTATGTGGTTTGCATGTTGAAAATATGTGTACTGCTGAGATATAAAGAACACAAGAAAATGTAATATCATTTAAGTTTAATGATTTAATTATGTGAACATTATAAAATCTTTAGACAGGATTGATTTATATGTTAGGAGTGCAATACATGGATCCAGCACCATAACTTCCCCGGTTCAAAAGCTTTGAGTCTAGATACCTTCTTGAATTGTCTCCTCGACACCACCTTTTAGCTTCACCACAAATTCTAAAGAGGTGGTGTAAGGTTGGTGAACCTTCTAGCTTAAAGATGTAATCATCCAGGCATGTCAAAATTCTTAGGTTTAGTTTCATTAAATGAGAATTGGAACTTCTTGATTCTTACCATGACTTGTAGTGAAAATTGTTGATGGCCAACAACCAATTGCTCTTATACGACAAGTTGACAGAACAAAATATTGCGTGATGTACAACATTGCTTTCTGAGGTACTCTTTTTAAATAAATCTACCACTTCCTCCCACAAATCCCCTATGTTGTTCGAGATTTGGGATGTCTAGCGTTCTTGGACCTCCCTTGTTGTTAAAAGGCCCATAGAAGTGTTGATTTTGGCTTGCCCTATACTCTGAAAGAGAAGTTGTTACTATTGACTGTTGATGTTCATTTTCCCCTTCAGATAAATGCTGGTGATTTAATAACTGGTCTGTGTTGAACATGCGTACTTATCTTTGTTGCAGTGACATCTAGTTCTATCATTCCATGGGTTTGTCCTCAGCCAGGAAAGGAAGTTGACCAAGAAGTGGGAAAAAAATCCCCTTTCGCCTTACCCAAAAGAAAAAGGAAAGCAGCTAAATTGCCTGTAACAACCATATATAGGCCACGCACTCGACAGTCTACGAAATGGTTTACCCGATTCAATGCTGATGATACAAGCATCATTGACTTGTGTTCCCTGAGCAAAGAATCAGAAACAAGTGATCCAACAAACCAGGATTTTGGAAGTACCAATGATTTTAAGTGTGATAAAGTTTCTAGCCACCAAGTTCCCATTTCTCCTGGAGGTATTCTTCTTGCTTACTGCAACTCCCCTGTTTCCTGTGGTGCACGCTGTACAGAACTCACTCAAGGATCAGAAGACAATATGATTCCTGAAGATTTTGATAACTTTGTCGATTCTCTGGATGATATGCTGGCTGAGCCTCTACCTGAAGCACTATTATCCCCATCTGCAACTGATAATTATCAAGCTTCTGAAGATGAAATTGCTAAGGCTCGAATAAAACTTTCTTCCTTGCTTGCTATGGATTTCCATCTTTTGGTTTCCTCCAAAGACCTTAAAGAACTTGCATTGCTGTCATCCAAGCTTCAAAAGGATCCTAGCCTTGATGCTGATCAACTTTCTAAACTAAAGCTCATTGAAGAAATTCCAGTTACTGGTAAGGTTTTTTTGGAGGCCATGCAAATCAAAGAGGAAGTTAACAAATTCTTTGCAGACCTGACTTCCAGCATGGACAAGGCTACTTCACTAAGGAATGAATACAATGCATCAAAGGAGGATATTGCCATGCTACAGGTTGATATAAATTCCAGCTTATCAACCTTAGAAGAAATTGATGATCAAATTGCTAAACTTCAATCCAGACGAGCTGAGCTGAGTACTGCCCTCAAGATTAAAAATAAGGAAGTAGCTAAGTTGATCTCTACTCAGAGAATGGTAGCTGATTCTCTTCCCAAAGTTGTGCATGAGGTTCAGCTTGCAAACTCTAAAAAGCTAGAATGGGAGCAGAAGAAGAAAAATGCTTTGAAGCGAGAGGCCGAAATCCTTGCGAAATTTGCTCCTCTAAGAGGGTTATCTTTGAAGAATGTTGGAATGAAGGAAAATTCTGGGGAAGAAATAGATCCATACTTGGACCAATTTGTTTTATGATGTAGTTTATTCTCCCCCGGTAGTAGACTCTATTCTTGTAGTAGGTACTATGACATGATTTGAAGCAATTATCATTCATGCACTGCTTGCTAATTAAGAGGCTTGTCTGCTATTGTTGAATTTCATTTTTGGAATGCTTGCCTTTTGTTAGAGACCCTCTAGTCTTTGGTCTTTATGCTTGGGGTGATGAAAACCTTATCAATCAATTACGAGACTTCCCAATATTTAAAGCATTCCAAAACATAAGTTTTTACTTAAAAAATAACACAAAACGAAGTTTGAAAACAAAAAAGTACAAAAGAATATTTGAATGGTCACTTGTCAATTTGAATAATCACAGCATTCCCCTTTCATTTTGTATGCCTTTCGAACTTCTTTGTCATACGTTATATTTAACCCGAATTATGTAATTATCATTCCAACCCTTATTTCTTCCAATTATGTTATTGATTCGAATAGATTCAAACTCGTCGAATTTAAGATGAGTATGCATGTTTGCTATTACAACCTCTTGGAATGATAATTACATAATTCGGGTTAAAGAGGTTGTAATAGCAAACATGCATACTCATCTTAAATTCGACGAGTTTGAATCTATTCGAATCAATAACATAATTGGAAGAAATAAGGGTTGGAATGATAATTACATAATTCGGGTTAAATATAACGTATGACAAAGAAGTTCGAAAGGCATACAAATGAGAGGGGAATGCTGTGATTATTCAAATTGACAAGTGACCATTCAAATATTCTTTTGTACTTTTTTGTTTTCAAACTTCGTTTTGTGTTATTTTTTAAGTAAAAACTTATGTTTTGGAATGCTTTAAATATTGGGAAGTCTCGTAATTGATTGATAAGGTTTTCATCACCCCCAAGCATAAAGACCAAAGACTAGAGGGTCTCTAACAAAAGGCAAGCATTCCAAAAATGAAATTCAACAATAGCAGACAAGCCTCTTAATTAGCAAGCAGTGCATGAATGATAATTGCTTCAAATCATGTCATAGTACCTACTACAAGAATAGAGTCTACTACCGGGGGAGAATAAACTACATCATAAAACAAATTGGTCCAAGTATGGATCTATTTCTTCCCCAGAATTTTCCTTCATTCCAACATTCTTCAAAGATAACCCTCTTAGAGGAGCAAATTTCGCAAGGATTTCGGCCTCTCGCTTCAAAGCATTTTTCTTCTTCTGCTCCCATTCTAGCTTTTTAGAGTTTGCAAGCTGAACCTCATGCACAACTTTGGGAAGAGAATCAGCTACCATTCTCTGAGTAGAGATCAACTTAGCTACTTCCTTATTTTTAATCTTGAGGGCAGTACTCAGCTCAGCTCGTCTGGATTGAAGTTTAGCAATTTGATCATCAATTTCTTCTAAGGTTGATAAGCTGGAATTTATATCAACCTGTAGCATGGCAATATCCTCCTTTGATGCATTGTATTCATTCCTTAGTGAAGTAGCCTTGTCCATGCTGGAAGTCAGGTCTGCAAAGAATTTGTTAACTTCCTCTTTGATTTGCATGGCCTCCAAAAAAACCTTACCAGTAACTGGAATTTCTTCAATGAGCTTTAGTTTAGAAAGTTGATCAGCATCAAGGCTAGGATCCTTTTGAAGCTTGGATGACAGCAATGCAAGTTCTTTAAGGTCTTTGGAGGAAACCAAAAGATGGAAATCCATAGCAAGCAAGGAAGAAAGTTTTATTCGAGCCTCAGCAATTTCATCTTCAGAAGCTTGATAATTATCAGTTGCAGATGGGGATAATAGTGCTTCAGGTAGAGGCTGAGCCAGCATATCATCCAGAGAATCGACAAAGTTATCAAAATCTTCAGGAATCATATTGTCTTCTGATCCTTGAGTGAGTTCTGTACAGGGTGCACCACAGGAAACAGGGGAGTTGCAGTAAGCAAGAAGAATACCTCCAGGAGAAATGGGAACTTGGTGGCTAGAAACTTGATCACACTTAAAATCATTGGTACTTCCAAAATCCTGGTTTGTTGGATCACTTGTTTCTGATTCTTTGCTCAGGGAACACAAGTCAATGATGCCTATATCATCAGCATTGAATCGGGTAAACCATTTCGTAGACTGTTGAGTGTGTGGCCTATATATGGTTGTTATAGGCAATTTAGCTGCTTTCCTTTTTCTTCTGGGTAAGGCGAAAGGGGATTTTTTTCCCACTTCTTGGTCAACTTCCTTTCCTGGCTGAGGACAAACCCATGGAATGATAGAACTAGGTGTCACTGCAACAAAGATAAGTACGCATGTTCAACACAGACCAGTTATTAAATCACCAGCATTTATCTGAAGGGGAAAATGAACATCAACAGTCAATAGTAACAACTTCTCTTTCAGAGTATAGGGCAAGCCAAAATCAACACTTCTATGGGCCTTTTAACAACAAGGGAGGTCCAAGAACGCTAGACATCCCAAATCTCGAACAACATAGGGGATTTGTGGGAGGAAGTGGTAGATTTATTTAAAAAGAGTACCTCAGAAAGCAATGTTGTACATCACGCAATATTTTGTTCTGTCAACTTGTCGTATAAGAGCAATTGGTTGTTGGCCATCAACAATTTTCACTACAAGTCATGGTAAGAATCAAGAAGTTCCAATTCTCATTTAATGAAACTAAACCTAAGAATTTTGACATGCCTGGATGATTACATCTTTAAGCTAGAAGGTTCACCAACCTTACACCACCTCTTTAGAATTTGTGGTGAAGCTAAAAGGTGGTGTCGAGGAGACAATTCAAGAAGGTATATAGACTCAAAGATTTTGAACCGGGGAAGTTATGGTGCTGAATCCATGTATTGCACTCCTAACATATAAATCAATCCTGTCTAAAGATTTTATAATGTTCACATAATTAAATCATTAAACTTAAATGATATTACATTTGCTTGTGTTCTTTATATCTCAGCAGTACACATATTTTCAACATGCAAACCACATACTTATCATATATATTTTTTTCTTTCCAATATTTTACCGCTAAATCATTGTATCTGTTGACACTTTCCAAGGGTTCGCCTAAAAATCTCCAAGTTTTGCTTCTTATTCCATGATTTTTCCCAATTGATATTGGAATTCCAGTTGAGATTTTAATGAACCTTGACCCTGGATACTTCAATCAATATTTGATACATGACCGTAGGCAGCATAGAGTCTTAACTATGAAGAAAAACCTGAAGAAATTAAAAATCAATAATAAGGAGAGACCCCCTTTAAAGTTTATGACAGACAAAGGTCATGAAATTACAAAGTTTCATGAATAGCATTCCCTGAAATGACTACAAAGGAACTGTAGTTCTAATAGTTTGATATTTCATGCAAACTTATGGTTAGGATCCTTAAAATAGTGCAAACTAGAAATAAATAGGAGACCCGAAAACCACTTTTACGTCAATATCCCATGGTAAAACTCTTTAGCATTATGTGGGTAGTTCCAACAAGCCACTCCAAGCTTTCTTTTATCCTTGGCAGGCTCAGAAAATGCAACCTAACTGTAGTAATAGGATCATTAATGTAGCAGCTGTGGATAAAATAGATAAAAGGGAGATCCACCTTATTTTTTAAAAGAAAGAGAAATGGAAAACCAACCTAACTGTTGAAAGGGCTCTGTTTCTTGCATCTGAGCTTGAAGTTGATTGTTGTCAGTCTTTATCTTTTCACATTGATTTCTCCCAAACAATTTAAAATCAAATATATGACTGCCATCATAACGGAAAACCAAAAAGACCCCTCCTCTAGGGAATTATCTGTCCGAAATCGCTGCCAACCGTTCAGAAAGTACACATCCTTTCCAATTAAGCCTACCTCCATGAGCCAAACTCTCCCAGAAAATCCTCTGAGGATGGCCTTTTCAGGCACAACGCCATTAAAGTGCCCTAAAAAAGCTGTTGGGATGAGCTGATCAATAAAGTAGGCAAGTCAACGGAAAATAGTCAATCATAATAACAATTAATAATAGATTATGTTTACCAATATTATATGGGATCCCTTTATTTCTATTCTCTTTATTTTCATCATTTCTTGTGGGTTCAAAGATGTATACTGTTGTTGTACATTAAGGTTATGTTTGGTTCCCGGAAAATGCGAAAGAAAGAAAATTGGGAGGAAAAATGGAAGGAAAAAAAAAGCTAAGGAAAGGAATATAAATTTTTTTCACTTGTTTGGTTATCCATGGAAAATTCAAGGGAAAAAAAAAAAGAATTCATTTTCTTTTATTTGGTTAACCACGAAAAAAAGTCAAGAAAAAATGAAAGGAAAACACAATCAATAATTTGTCTTAAATGGTTATCAATTTGTTGAATAATAAAATAAATTTTGTGCTCTTATTTTCTAAAAATCAGTTTTACAAAACTCTTGCAAAAACATATAACTAACTTACATCCTAACTCAAAACATTGCTCCTTACTCACAGGAATTTATATGAAAATCAATGCTTTGATAAACCAAATTCAATAATCCTAAAAATCACAAGCAAGCAACTAAATTTCCAGTAAATTAACAATGCATTTATGCTCTCGTACTGCAAATTAACATTGTATTGATACACTTTCTATAAGACCTCTATACACCTTGCTAAAGGAATATACATCTATTATGTCCTTATCACAAACTACACTAATCCAATGGCAAAATGGGTAAGCAAAATCTACACCACTCACCTTCATTAAAAAGCTAGATAATAATATACAATATCCCAAAAATGAAGGAAGGGGGTGACGTGCGAAAGAGTACAAGTGAGAGAAAGATGTACTCGGGAGTATGGACGATGGACTGTGTGAAGGGGTGGGGCAGGGGTGCAAAGGTCATTTCAATACAGGATAATCATAACTGGTGGTTTCCCTCTACAATGCTATGGCCATATAAAAAATTCGTATTCCAAAAAATATCCATATTCCTAAATGGAAATTACTATTATTTCTATTATTATTCATCATCATTTATTTATTTTTATTATTATGATGATGATGTTTGGCTGTGGATTTCTATGGTGGAAGAAGCTAGAAAGGAAAGCCCCTCTCTCTACTTGTGCCTCTCTGCTCTTTCACCTTCTCCTAGAAAGTGATAGAAATAGAAAGACAAGGGAAAGAGAGAGGATTAGACTGCACCGTTGGCGCAGATTAACGCTCGTCGACCCCCACGACGACCGCGACGTCATTTTGGAGGGTTTTCCTTACATGGATTCTGCTCTCTCTGCTTCCTCTTTCCTCAAATGTAGCTCGTTCCCACGGCATCTGGCCTTAGATACAGAGAAAAGGGACGCTTGATTCAATCAATTTTTCATTTTCTTTCCCTAAAGACCCTAGTCAACCGCAGAGGCACCCTAGGATTTATTTTCTCTTCTTTGGCTTCTTTGGTTACAAACCCATTGTTTGAGTTTAAATCGGAGAAGAAGGTGCTCGGAGCAAAGGTTTACCCCTTGAAGATGATGTGGTTCATGAGATTCTCTGGGTTGTTGTTTGCGATAATGGTGATGACGGTGAGAAGCCATAGCCACTAATGAAGAAGTTAGAGATGAAGCCTCGAACAAGAGCCCGACAAAATTTTCCTCCCATTTTCCCTGCTCTTTTTCTCTTTTTCTCTTATATTTTCCTCATTATTTTTTAAGGAAAATAACAGAGAAAATATTACAATATTTTCTTTAATATTTTCCTTCGTATTTTTTTCCATCATATTTTCCATGTCATCCAAACTAAAGAAAATCATTTTCCTTTGTATTTTTTTTTCCTTTCCTTGACATTTTCGGGAACCAAACATAGCCTAAATGATTTCACTTATTGATTTTTCAAGTGGGTATTTTGGTTACCACATTTGTCACCTCTTGCATTCCGAAAATTGTCAAATGTCACTTGAACACTCAACCAAATCACCTTGACATAAAAGTAGCTTTCATTGAGGAGCTCAAAACCTCAAACCGATTGGTTGGGTATTCTTAGGAGAGAAGTCTCCATAGTCAGGACAAAGAACTAGACACTAAGGACCATGTATCCTCAAGGCAAAATGTCGAACTCCAACGTACATGAATTGGTAAATTACTTGGTGTTGACAAATCGTCACCAGAGGCATATCCAACCCTGATTATCCATTCTTTTCTCTTGACTTTTCTTTCTTTCTTTCTTTCTTTCTTGTTTGTTCCATTATTCAATCCGATATCTATGAAGACTACGCAGTCATCTCCTGAAAGCCCCACAACAACATGGTATTCATAACTCCACTAGACAATCTCATCCTATGAATAATGCATGATCTGCCTTTTTATTCTTTTTTCTTTTTTACATAATACTACATTTCCCTATACAAAATGGCTTATGAAATTAAAATTACCCTAATTAAACCTATCAAAGCTCAAAAACACATGCCATCATCAAAGTCCAAAATGCCAGTCAAATAAGCAAACAAATTGGAAAATTTACAAATCCTACAATCAGTCAACCTCACAAGGGTAAAGCCACCATGTTTTTAAACATTCAAAGCTACAAACCATGCATTAACCTTTCAAGAGCCCAACAAAGAAAAGGGCAAACAGAGAACCGAGACCTAGAAAATGTGGAATATCTTCTATACAACAAGGGCATCAAAGAGAGCTGATTACCAGTCTGTCCGAGCTGTACTCTGGGAGATACACGTTGCAGAATTCAGGCAACTCTCTTGGTGGTGAACTCATCAGATCAACAACAAAAAAAAACACTCCACAAACCAGAGAATAGGTGAGTATATGAGCTAGAAGGGAAACCCTATTGTTTCAGGTCACAAGGTCACACCTACTTATATCAGAAAAAACACAGAGCCATTTGTGAAACCAGAAGCAAGAAAAGCAAGAGACGGCCAGTTGTGTTAGACACAGTGGCCTCATCCTCATCTGTGGCGCGTGGTTGCACTTCCCAATGGGTGATTTGGGATGTAGAGTGTGGTTAACACGAGTGTACAGGTACATGGTCGGACAATGAAGAATATGGGGGAAACACAAAATGATGAGGTTTTGAGCACAGCACGCAACAGGCGCACCACGCATTAGGCGCACCAGGCGGCAGCGGCAGGTATACAAAGGGAAACTTACCTTTAACGTTGCATCGTACCGAAATGGAACGCGTCTCGTAAAACCCCCCTCTTCCAGCTTTGTCAAGAAAGAAGAACGCTTCTTTTTCAAGCCCCTCGTTCCACGACCCAGAGCATCCGAGGACAGCCTGTTTCATGGCTTCTGTCAGTTGACATTGACCATGACATTATTATTGGTGATCCTCTCAACCACCAAAATTCAAAATCCTCTATAAATAATTCAGGCGCAGCAGGGGCAGGTGCAGCAGGGGCAGGTGCAGCAGGCGGCAGGCGGCAGCGGCGAGATGGAAGAAGCGTTTTCAAATTCTTGTATTAATCCTCGTTACCCGTAATGTTTAATTAGAGACGGAGGGCTTCAGAGTAATTTCGGCGCTGCTGGACTGGATTTCGAAATTGAATGTGACGACACGAGATAATGAGAGGCTTTTTGGAGTTTAAAATATCGAGATGGATTTGACGGATGAGATCTTTTGGGAGAGGCGCAGATGAGTGGTTGAGATCGAGAGTTTGGTTTTTGGTTTTTGATAAAAGAGAGGGGTTGTTCTATGGTACCCATTTGAGTTACCTACCCACGTTACACCCCAATAAAAATATGACATGTGTAAAATATATATCATTAAAAATTTATAAAAACTTATCAAATCGGTAAAAATGACTTGTTGGTGAGAAATAATCACATGCATGTCGTATATATCTAAATATTACAACTTTTTTATAATTTATTATTAAATATAAAATATAATTTGTTATTTAATGCATTACCTAACTCTATCTAAAAAAAGAAAATCTTATCTACTACTCTTATACTCTCATTATTCATATATAAAAAAAAGGATAGTAATTTAATATGAAAATTAAATAATTTCAACTACCAAATTACAAAATAAATAAGATGTATTTTGATTAATCAAATTTCAAGATCAAGTTTAAAACTTTTTAAGAGAGAAAATTTAAAATTTGTATTATATGAAGAAGATGAAGGATTTCAAGTGATTACAACTGTCAAATGTAATATTTAATATTTTTTTATCCAAATATAATTGTTATAGGAAGAAATGTGATGTTAAATAACGATTTTAGAATTTTTTATGAGTTTATTATAAAATTTTGTTATCAAATTGTTATTAATATTTTTATATAATTTTTTTTGTTCATAGATTAAATTTGAAGATGAAGCTTTATATGTCTTGAAGGATGTCAAGTGATTACAAGTGTTAAAAGATAATATTTGATTTTTTTTTTCCCTTTACATATAACTATTGTAGGTAGAAATGTCATGTTAAATAACATTTAAATATGTAATGATTTATAATATCTAGATCTCTAAATTTTTTTCTAAGTTATTTTTAATCAAATTGAGAGCATTTAGTAATTTGTTATGAAATTGTCATCAATATTTTGTAAGAGAGGGTACGAACTTTGTAAGAAAGGGCACGAACTTTCTAAGAGATGGTACGAACTTTCTAAGAGTGAGTATGAACTTTCTAAGAGATGGTACGAACTTTTTAAGACAAGGTACGAACTTTCTAAGATAGGGTACGGATTTTGTAAGAGAGGGTACGAACTTTATAAAAGAGTGTACGAACTTTCTAATGGAGGGTACAAACTTTCTAAGGGAGAGTACAAATGTGGTGTAAATTATAAAATTTATTTTGGAAAAAATGGATTTTAATTTACCAATTTAAAAAATATAAAAAAAGAACCTCAATTTTTATAAATTACTTTTATCTTCATTTGTTTATAAACATATGTCATTTTTCATAAGTCGGATAATTGTTTCTTAAAATACTCTTTTACTTGATAATATTAAATAAAATTATAAAAAATATAATATATCATTTTAATTTGATAAAAGTATCTTACAAATAAATATATTATAATATTTTTTTATTATATACTATGATTTGCAAATCATTTTGAAAAAAATTCTCCAAAATCAGTGATAAATAAAATCTTTCTTATTTTCTAATTAATAATCATTTTATGTCCAATATTATATAAATCCACCCACCTATAAAATTTCTGTTAATTGACATCAACAATCAAATAAGAAATTTTAAATACAATTAAAACTAAAATACTTAAAAATTAAATATAATTAAAACCAAAAATTTTTAAAAAATATTAACTCTTATTGTATTTTTAATTTTTTCTCGAATCTATATTTTTTACTTGTGTAATTTAGTAAAGTGAAAGTTAAAATTTTATTTTTATATTTTTAGCTTTAAAGTTCTTTTAATTATATTTTAAAATTTTAAAATTTCTTATTTTATTGATCTCAATTCTCACGGTAAAAATAAAAATAAAAATAGTCAAATGGTGTTATTAACCTCACATGTAAAAGATCATTTTAGGAAATAATTATTTTTATTATGAATTGCATGTATTTTAAAATATTTTAAAATGTTAATGAAGAGCAGAAAAGCACCAGAGCACAGATAACCATGAAAATCCTAGCCATTTTTTCTTGTACACAAATTTAATGTATTTTTTACGGTGACCAGACTCTCCAAATTCCTACAAGAACCAAAACCCATCCACAGTTAGATCCAAACCTGTCAACACAAACCCATCAAATAAAATCAACCAGCAACACCCAGTATGAGTTGAGAAACCCCTAAATTTCCCCCAATTTTGAAATTCCATTTCCAAAGTCTGATCAAAATCCTATTTTTTCCCCCTTCCCACTACACTAGAAAGAGTTTTTCTTTTTCAGAAACCTAACCCACCAAATCTCAAGAATAAAAAAAAAAAAAAAAAATAGAAAAAGAACAAACACAATCAGCATCATGAATAGTAAACCAAATGGAAAAATAGATCTTGATGTACTCGTTCCAACAAAAAGTAAGTCAAAATAAGAAAGTTCATTGCCATCAAAGAGAGAACATTTAATAATACAGTAAATCAGTGACAAAGATGAGAAGGAAAACGAGACTGAAATGTGAAGACTATGAAACCATGAATTGCAAGCAAAAATCAGTTGAAAGGTGACTCATTTCCTGGTCTGGGAACTTCCCCACAAACCCAACTTGTTAAAACCTCCACACCACCAGCAAAACCAGATCAAACTCCCATCTCTGCAAGCATCCCATATTTTTCTCCACAATGTGTTTACTTCCCTCACTTTTCCACACCAAAGGTTTCCCAAGAAAACCTAGCCCGCAAAACCCCTAAAACAGCAAGAAAATGCAGCTATAAAGAATACAGATCCAGATCAACTCAGCCAAAACCCACACTCAAGGAAGAAAGAGAAAATACCCATCAACAAAAACGAACAAGCAAACAAACAAAAAATTCACCAAAACCCCTCAACATTATCCAAGAACAACACACAAAACCATAGGGAAGAGGTCATACTAGTTTCAGAGAAGAACAACACTCTTATTACAAGTTTACCGGCAACCTGTAACTTTTTTTTTTTTTTTTTTTTTCTTTTTTAAATACATAAGCCAGTTGAACGGTCCGGATTGAACCACCTTCATCCAATGGCCAAAATTGTTTTTTCGGTAGGTACCGAAGTGGTACCGTGGAATTTTCCGCTCATAAAACATACAAAGTTGCCTCTACAACCCGTGGCGGACCCATTGTCTCCAATGATTGAATTTCGAACTCAAACTGACATAAAGGCAAATTTATACAAGAGAGTTGCCTTCAGTTGATGATCCGTTTGAGGAGATAGACGGAAGGCATGTCATTGAGTACACATGCCTTTATGTCAGTTTGAGTTTGAAATTTTATCACTGGAGACAATGGGTCCGCTGCGAGTTGTAGAGGCAACTTTCTTTGTTTTAAGAGCATGGACTTGGGTCAGATTGAGGAGATAAACTGACGTCAACTGACATGCAGCTACAAAACTTTAGAAATAAAGTCTCTGAGGACCAAGAAAAAATGAAAAAAAATAAAAAATAGATTTTAAGTCAATAAATTATTATATAAAGATTAAATGATTTTAAAATATATAAATTTTTAACTAATTTTAATTATATTTAATATTTTTTATATTTTTTATAATGAAACTAAATAGAAGAAAATCATTTTTCTTAGTATTTTTTTTTTATAGAAACCAAACATAACTTTCATTTTTTGTGTAGGAGAAAAAAGATGAAAAATAAATTTTAAATGTAAGAAAAATACTTTAAGTTTAAATTTATATAAATTTTTAACTAATTTTAATTATATTTAAATTTCTTTTTATATTTTTTATAATAAAACCAAACAGAATAAAATAATTTTCCTTAGTATTTTTTTTCTTCTTAGTACTTTTTGAAAACCAAACATAGCCTTCATTTTTTATATAGGAGGAAAAAGATGAAAAATAAATTTTAAATGTAAGAAAAATACTTTAAGTTTAAATTTATTTCTTTTCATGGTTATACTTTTCTTTCCTTCCAATTTTCTCTCTATATATTTTTTTTTAAATTTTCCCTTAGACTTTACAAGATTTAAAAGAAGCCTTATATTCTATTTATATCACAAGTGCTGAAGGAAAGAAACAAATAATAATAAGAAATCCAAAATCTTTTGTTTAGTTTATCATGAAATATATGATAAAAAGTCAAATACAATAAAAATTATTTTAAAATTTATGTATTTTCCAATTCTTTATTCTTTATACATAGAAAAAAAATTGAAAAAATTATTAGTTTTTGGTGTGAACCAACCAATGAATTATATCTTCATCAAGGTGGGAAACTTCAATCTTTGTTTGAGGTTGAAACCCAATTACATTGTTCAAATGTTATGAGGTTTTCTTCCATCTTTCCAGGGAAATTGATGATGTGGCACCACAGTAGAGGAGAGGTCAACAAAAGAAGAAGACCATAAACTCACTCTCTATAGAAGAGAGTGGCCTTGAGTTGATCAGTTTGAGGAGATAAACTGATCAAGCAGCGTCTCACTGAGGAGATATGCCTTTATTTCAGTTTGAGTTTGAACTTTTCTCACTGGAGACAATGGGATCCGCCAAGAGTTCTTTGTTCTAAGAGCATGGATTTAGGTCAGATTGAGGAGATAAGCTGACGCCAACCGACATGGTTTTGAACATGCAGCTATAGACGTTTGACATAAAATCTTTGGTGGACCACCAGAAGAGGGAGTTTTTAATAAAGGATTTGTTCTCATGTCAAATTGAGGAAATAAACTGACACCAACGGATAGTTTTATCACTTAGAATTGGTCTTAAGATTAGGAAGAAGATGAAAGTGAGGTCAAATGTCAATCAAAACAATCTCCCTGTGGAATTATATTATTGTCGTCTAAGGCAGCTGAAATAGTCTGCCCTAGAATTTATTACAAAGCATTGGGGGAAGATAGGATTATAGATGTGTCAATCAGTTGATTTTAACCTAATTTGTGATCAAACTTAGAGAGATTTTCTCAATGGGAGTAAATTGTTAGAGTAAGAAGATTGGAGTATGGAGTTGATCGATGCAGTAGAGGATGAGAGGATGAGAGGATTTATTATTATCATATGAGAACAGTGCTCAATACTCAGAAATCAACCGACAAAACCCTCAGCATAATACAAGACACACAACTTTATTATAAGGTGCATGGATTCATCACCAAGGAGAAGATGATGCTTAATTTAGCTGCAAACATACATATATATATATATATGACACTCAAAGACACGTAATATATATACTTTGGACTAGACTCATTATCCATAATTTGGCGATATCTTCAGCTGGTGCGTTCAGTAAATCAAAGAAGCATACTCGGTCAGAGTGATCACTAGTCTCCTCATCCGTGAGAAGGTATCGCTCAAGGTCACCTATAATCGCAAGCATCTTCTTCAAATGGTTGTTCCAACGGTTCTTGATAGCATTAGCGGTTCGCCTTGGAAGATGATTTTTTGCCATGAATGCCCACCTGAAACACAACACAGGAACTCCTACCTCAAAACTCAAACTGATCACCACACTGTCATATCATATCATATGATAATCGAAAAATATGAGGATGATTCTCATTACTTATTCCTATGCTCCGGATTTCACTGGATGCGGATGATGATGTCATCTTCCTCTTCGGAGAAGTTCTCTTTGTTGACACCAGGCTTCAGATGGTTATTCCACCTCTCCCAACAACTCTTATCAGTCCTGTCCAGCCCTGCCAGCTGTGCGGTACCTGGCCAAGATGGATTGGGGTATTTGTGCTTAAATTCTCTGAGCTTTTTGTCTTCTTCTAAGGTCCATGGCCGTCTCTGCTCCTGTGGTCTTGCCATCATGGATTTCACTGCAAAGATGGAAGAAATTAATCCAATAAAGCTTCCATGAAATATACTACAAGAAAACAAATAAATCAATAAATATTACAATGACTGCTTAAAAGCAAGCTATGAAGAGAACATTGAGACCTTGAAGAAACAATGTGATTGTTATCCAATGCTTGACTGAGCTTCATAGTGGTATGGGGAGGAAATTTATAGACGAAAGTTGTCGTTGGGTGATCAGTTTGAGAAGAGATAAACTGATCAGTTTGAGTTTTGAACATGCATGCCTTTAGGTCAGTTTGAGTTTTAAAATTTCTCATTGGAGAACGGATTTAGGTCTGATTGAAGAGATAAACTGATGACAACGGACATGGTTTTGAACACGAAATCTTTGGTGGACCACCACAAGAGGGAAAAGTTTTAATAAGAGATTTGTTCTCAGGTCAGATTGAGGAGGGAAACTGAGCCCAACGGACTTAGTTTAATCACTTGGTATTGTTTATAATACACCCAAGTCATATTTGAGGACAACATAAGTTTTTAATAAATTTATATATCATGCCAATAAGTTGACTGGCAGTCATAAAAAGTTCCTTTTTATCATCCGACATCATCCAAACATTGATTTAAATCCCCACCCTTTCTTTCACTCTCCCTCTTTCTTCTTTCTTATCATTCGACATCCTACTCATCTGCCTCATGATTACTTCCTTTTATTCGATGGAGACAGAAAGGTTTTGGTCTTAACACGAATTCACAAAATCATCTCGATACCTTTTATATAAATAAATATTATAAATTTTTATAATTTCTTTTACTAAATAGGTAGTTTTTTATTATTTTATACATGTTAAAAATTAGAAAATGAAAAAAGAAAATTAAATTATTTTTAATTAAATTATACATGTTAAAAAAATTTTTTTTTTTTTTCATTGGTTGGTTCCCACCAAAAACTAAAACAAGTGGAATGCAACTGTGTGACCATAGATTCGGTGGAACCTAGATGCTTTCTCTACCTCGGTTCTTTAATATCAACTTCAAATATCATAAAATTTTGTGCTATAACTTTAATGTTTTACCAACATTGTTTTTAGGATATCTAACTATTTAATTATAAAAAATTATCAAAATTATTCTTTCTTTTTCCCTTTTTTCTTTTATTTTGTATATGATTATTATTATTATTATTATTACTCACTTTATTATTTATAACGTTAATATTAAAATATTAATATAAATATCATTTTTATTTTTCATAATAACTAATTATTAAATATCACTTTATCATTTTTATAAGAATCCAAATTTCATATTTTAACCAAACACATGATATGATAAAATTATTCCACAAATATGCCTTCAGTTATAATGAAATATTTGAATGCAATGTTTTTGGGAGGGATTTTTATTTATTTTTAGTTGTGAGACAAAAATAAAATTAATAAATTTAAATTTTGTTGTTGGAAAATGATTTTCATTTTTTTTTCTTAAAAAAATGTTGTTCAATTATTTCAATCTTGTTCACAAAAATAATTTTAATTTTATTTATAGAAGATAAATTCAGTTTTAGTTTTTTAAAAAAGAAAAAAAAAATGATTTAAAGTTTTATAAATTGGTATTCTTAATAGGTGGGATAGACAAAGGACTACATTAAGGTCGGTGATTGACTTTGATGTAGAGTTCTAACGATTTTAAAACTCGTCCAAATAGTTAAAAGGGTATACGCATCAAACAATTCTTCTCAATACCTACTAAAAATGGAAATGAGCATCATGCATTGAAAATCAAGAAAGGGTTTCATTGAGAATAGAAGATATCCTTTGGAAATTTTGGGTACGCTAATTCAGAAGTGGACCAAGGGTTCACGATTTTTTGTGAGGCTAAAACTGGTGTAGGAATCGAGCTTGAGCTTGTGTTTGGATCAATATTGTGGGTGAAATGAAAGAGTTGTGTTGCATGTGGCTGATCCCTAGTGCTACATTGTGGGTCAAGAATGTTAAGGAATAAGAGAATCAAGAAAGGAAAGGAATGATGAAAGGAGAAAGGAAAGAAATGGTGAAAAGGCAACATTAGAATTTTCATTTCTTTGTATGTATTTATACCTATATATTTGAGTGGTTTTAGTCTTCAAGATTTGTAACTTATACAAGTGGTTGTTTTAACAAATTGAGATATAGTGTGTTACATAAGGTGGTTTAGCTGTTACTAAACTGAAACTAATTGATTTATTCTAACAAAGAATATTCTCGTTAGCACTTCTCTAAAGCTGCTTTTTCAAATGGTTATACCAGCGGTTCTTGACATCATTATCGGTTCGCCCTAGAAGATGAGCTGCTATACTTTCCCAGCTGCAACACAACACAAACACTCCTCAAACGGATCAAACTATCATATTATATGATAATGGAAAAGTATGAGGATGATTCTTATTACCTATTCCCATAGAGCGATTGGAAGCAGATGATGGCGTCGTCTTTGTCTTGGAAGAAGTTCCCTCTCTGGACATTACCAAATTCCACACCTCAAGTATCATATCATATGATAATGGAAAAGTATGAGGATGATCATTTCACATCTCAAGCCCAAATGCTCAAAGTGGAAACGACACAAACATTTGTATTGTAATTGGAAATTTACCAATTACCAAATTCCTATTCAAAATAGTAGGACAAAATTCTAAAATCTCTAGGTATCAACTTTAAAAAAACTACATCAATCAAAGTGTTATTGTCCAAATAACTCCAAAATCAAAATAATTCAAATGAGAATTAAGTTTTAACATATAAACAATGTTCAAAATAAAGAGAGTATAAACAAATGTCCTAAAAAGACCCTCTCCTAACGGTCACTCCTCGCCCGAACTGAGGTTACCTGAAAGATTATCAATAAAATGGGATGAGCTCAAAACCCAATAAGGAATATTAATACAACTTCATGGATCAAACATTTTTAATCATGCTTACAAATAGGAGATATAACATATACTTATTTTCATAAAAACTTTTGAGTTCAAAATATTAATACATTCAAACTTTTCAACAAAACTTTCTCATATCCATTTCAAAACAATTTTTTATCA